>NC_137912.1:17508430-17513430 GCF_963457725.1 Sprattus sprattus
GTCCCACTCGAAAGCTAGTTTCTCTTTCAACCGACAACCCAACAACTGTATTGATTTCCCCTTCTGACCTCATCGCTCATACAGGCAGGTAATAGAGCTTTTTACCTTACATAGCCCATTTGCCATAACACTTCAACCCACACAAACACACACACACACACACACACAATCCACTCGTGTTCGAGAGTGACCGCTCAGCGCCTTTTAAATGACACAAGATGGCGGTGAGGGGGGAATTGCATTGGAGGGAGATTTTATGCTGGCTAGCCTACTCTAATCAATACCCCGGCATCTTAGCAAATTAGATCATGTACACAAGACCTACCAGTCAGCAGGGAGGCTCTCTCGTTATGTAACAGTGAGCTACTGAGCCGTGTAATGAAAGACTTTACAGCAATTCTTTTTTTCCCCCGTTACATCAGGACTTTCCCCAATGGCACATGCTGAGTAATTGTGATAGTTAACTTAAGTAATAGTTATGTAAGATTGAAGTACACAGTCTTTTTTTTCTTAGCTTTAGAATTGCTCATGGGATTGAATATAAGAAGAGAGAGGTGAAGTCTAAAATCTTCTGATATGGATTTAACCCAACTACTCAGATGCGGCCTGATGTGGCTCAGATCCTTAAGTACCGCGATACATTCATTGCAGAGTAAACACACCGGTTTAACACTTGTTACGGATGGTAACATAAACAAATACTTGTCTGTCCATTCATGACATTTTCACGCTCTAAAACGTGCAAATACCGGAGTGTAGTCCAGTTTCTACACTGCATGTGCTGATCTTAGGTATCACTGCTGACGAGGGCATGCAGGCCTGTGCCTTCTCAGCCCCTGGGTCCTCCGCCTGTAGATATTTAAGTATTAGACGCATGTGAACTAATTAGGACACCATTAGGAGCCTCTCCCTGTCCTCCAGCTCATTACCTCATCATTAATATAGTCAATGCATTGGGATTGAAGCACTGCGCCGTTCATCACTGAAACGATTAACTGGGTATGTCCCATAGACCCTGGCATGTGAAAGTGCCATCACAGGCCTGGAGTAAGTAAGAACTCCAGTAACAGCACAATATCACCAAAGATATTGACAAGATACTCAAGATACAAAGATATATCAGTCAGCAAGACAGCTAGCTTTCATCAATATTAACTGTGCTGTTCAAAAAGCATAGCAATTATTTTGGTTGTTAGCTAATTAGCTCGCTAGTTTTAGACCAAAACTCTGCAATGTCTCTTTAAGTAAAGAATTTAGCAATGCCCTTTATGAGAGATGGCTTGGCTGCTTGGTCTTCCCCTGCCTGAGGTGTCTCTCGTGCATCGCCATGCGTCACTATAGTGGGGGTCACATCTTAATATTTCAACATATTCACGCTTGCATGAGCCAAGGGGCATTTGACGTGCTGATAGTTCAAACCTATGAATGTCAAGAATTTTCATCAGCTGACTGACTATGCGGTGCGAGAGATTGATGGAGTAGGCCTTCAGCTGCAGTCCAATAAGCTTTCAGGTCCTCAAATGGGCTTACTCAAATGCTAAATACTGATGGGTAATACATTCCTTGAACGCTCTGTCATAAAAGTGACACAACCTTGACATAAACATGTCATAGCAGATGGCATATCCTGTTTTAGCCATCATGGCAAGTCAATGACAGTCAGTGTTATGTGACAGTGTAGTGTTGCTATTATCAGTAGATGTCCTAACTTCAGTTTGAATTTAAGAAGCCATAACAGCCTATGCAATGATCTTACAAAGTCATACTTTTTGAACGGTTACGATAATTACGATAACTGCACATAAGATATGACATCTGTCATGACAAAGTTAAACTGTTGTGCTATTGTGTATGATGCTTCAAGTGTTACATTTATATTTACATTTATGTTAACATTTATTCACCTGGCAGATGTGTTTATCCGCTTTGATAGCGGTACAATACAAATTGCGGTACAATACAAATCTGCAGTTAAATAATTTGATAGTAAGCACCCAATCAAACAAAAAAAATGCTGTGCTAAGCATTACTTTGCGCTACTGAAGATCACTTCAGCACCTCCATCCCTATGCTGCTGGTTCTGGCAATTTCATGTGCTTGCTTCTGCCAGTCAGAGAGCTGCAACACGCCTTTGATGACTCTAGAGACTTGCCAAAGAGCTATGCTCCGCTTGCTTACAAAAGTGCTACGAGAAAGGCTGCGTGTCTTCTCCAACATGCCGAATGAAACGTGTGTGTAGATGTGAGAGTGTGTGTGTATGTGTGTGAGATACCGAGTGCTTTTGCCAGCTTGTTTGACAAGGCAGCGAAGTGGCAACGGCACGCAATCAAAACGTCACAGCGGCCGCTCTCTGGCTTTAGATGCCTCGTTTAGCCAAGGCCTCGGAGGAGACGCTCTGATCCAGCCATGGCTGCAGCGGCTCTCTCTTTTGCTCCCTCTTAGCCAGGCAGCCAACAAACCCAGCCAGTCATTCACTCGCTCGCTCACTCACTCAGTCAGGCCGCCCCTCTCCCTTCTCTTCTGTGCCCTTCATGAAACACTCTCTCTCTCATGATTACTCACTGAAGGCTGTACCCTGGCATTTCTCGTGGTGTTTTCGCCAACCACTGCAGCAGCTCTCTGATGCCAGCCAGCTCAGCTCTAACCCAGCCGACTCAGTCAGTCAGTCTGTTAGCCCAGCCAGCTTCTCTCTCCCTCACTTTCCTTCATGAAATGATCTCCCACCAGAGGCTGTTCTGCTGGAGCATAACTGGTGGTTTTCTCTAATAGCGGAAGCGCGCGTGCGTGTGTGTGTGTGTGTGTGTGTGCGTGTGTGTGTGTGTGTCTGTGTGTGTGTGTGTGTTTTTTCACACTGCTTCTTGGCAATACCTAAACGACCCAAGGCAATAACACATGTGCTGAATGCTCCCTCACTCCTCAAACTGACCTATTTGCTCATCACGCACATCACCAAGGTGATAGCGGGGAGAGGGAAAGAAAGAAAGGAATAAAAATCATCAAACAATCCACTGCTGTTTCCTGCGTGCGTTAGTAATTAGTAACGTTGTTTTCCCATTGGAGTGCCATTGGGCTGCAAGGACCTGCCCAAGTGAAATCTGAGCTAAGCCCCGACATATTTATAGAAACGCCTCTCAATCTGTGTGGGATTATCAGTCGTGACCTGATTTGTGACAAAAGACAGTTGTTTGTGGTGCACGCTCATGTGTGCGTGCTGGTGTGCGACGACACACCAGCGAGCTTCCTCGTTCTCCCATGGATATAATTCCACTCGAGGCGGCGCCTTGCGGTGACAGAGCACCATATTATGTGCCTCAGTGGTCAGCCTGTCAATGCATTGACCATTTCCAAGAAAAAGCCACCAGGGGAAGATGACTTTCTCATCTCTGTACTTGGTGAAGTTTATAATGTAGGATTTTGGTGATAAATATGTCTGATCCAGGTGTTCTAGCAGTCACGTGCAAGTAGACATGATTTTTCTCATATTCTTTTCTACAGCCCAAAGTGAATGTTGACCTGGAGTAATGGATATGTTTAGGCACAGAGGTAAGCGGTTGCCAGTAGAGCCTGGTAAATGGTATCAGAATACATATTTCACCATGTCCTTTAAGACACCTCTACAAAATAACCTTTATTGGATTTGTGCAGCCTTGAGTCGTTTTTTGCCATCTTAGGCTCCTTACAGCAGGCTAATCGCAAACAGACATGGGAAGAAAAAGATGTTAGGAATATCCTTTAAGGACTCCCTTCTTGGACCTTGGAAAGAGTTTGTGTGTCTGTGTGTGTGAGTATGTTTGGGGGAGGGCGCAGTTCGGCATTTCACTTTTCTGACCATTTTTTTTATTTTGAGAGAGCCCGAGGAAATCTCTCCTCCTCGCACAAAATGGCATTTACTTTCTCTCACTCAATGGGACTCCTCCATAAGTGGTGAAGAGAAGGGAGAGAGAGAGAGTGTGTCAAAGTGATGATAGTAAAAGGAAGCATATAAAGAGATTCAGAGAGAGAGAGAGAGAGAGTGCAAGAGTAAAAACTAGACTCCTGTAAGAGAAACACAAAGCAGCATACATATTTTTTGGTACAGATTAGCCGTAGCATCAAGGTGCAGCCTTAAAAGATAGAGAGAGAGGGAGCGAGCGAGCAAGAGAGTCTGTTCAGACTGCTGATTGCAAAAGAGCCCTGGAGGTCTGCCGGCTCCCGCTGTGTCATCGCTGCGTTTTTATTTAGGTCCCGCTATTATTGCACCCTGAGTAATTTCACCTGTTCTCACAGGTGGTGCAGCCTCTCCACTGGACTCCTGTCACCACCAGATTAATAAGAGCAGCCGGGAAGAAGAGAAGAAGGAAATAAAGGAGAGAAAAAAAAACAAAAAAATAAACCTGATGTTCCATTCGTCTTGAGTCATTTTCCAGGTCAAGCAGCCTTTTTCCCCCTACCATCTGCAGGGCATATAGTGTGCAAGGCTTACACAAAGAACCGGAGTTCCTTCACACCTCAGACAAGAAAAAAATAAATATAAAAAATGAAACACCTCGTGACGTGCTCTGACGACCCTGTTCTCGACACATTTTCCACACGACTGCTCCGAGCAGCCTGTCATAATATGTCATCCTGGTGCAGCCGCCGCATGTTGCTCCCGATATTACCGTTGCATTAGCCGACAGGTTACACATTCACCGCGCCTCATGGCTAATTTACCCCTCAAACAACACGGCTGCGGTTTCTGAGGGCCGAGATACAACCTCATCAATTAGTGTCGGAAATAAAAATAGTCCAATCACCAGCACTCAAACCAGCTGGTGAAGACCGGCGATGGTACAATAAGGTCATGGGTTCAGCTCCCAAAGGGCTGATAAAGAACATACTGGTAGTTATTCTTGCTAAGCAGGCTTAGGACAATGTGTTTTTTCTAAGGGAAAATGGGTAGAGATTTCTCCAGAGACCGTGAATGTACACCCTCATTAAATGCTACTGTAACTGTCTAATCAAAGAAGCTGGACAGCAAG
>NC_137912.1:17518430-17558430 GCF_963457725.1 Sprattus sprattus
GTGAATGTGGATGAGAGTAGGAATGAGAGAAGTGTCACATGATGAAAATATAAGAGAGAGAGTGATAGAGAGAGGGAGAAAGAGCGAGAGAGGGAGAGGAAGGGTCATCTGGGTCGTGCATCACACATGGTGGATGTGAGGATGCGGTGGAGCATGCAGCTTAATGTTGGTCACACGTTGACACACACAAACACACCCCAACACACACACAAACACACACACACACACACACACACACAAACACACACACACACACACACATTCACGCCGTCAGCTCTGACCTTTACTGCTGCAGACACATTTTACTCAGTGCAGGTGAGAGAGAGAGAGAGAGAGAGAGAGAGAGAGAGAGAGAGAGAGAGAGAGAGAGTGTGTGTGTGGGGGGGGGGGGGCATGACGGCCCAGCGGAGGTTCTCACTGCAGGTAAATGCCTTTTTCCATCTCTCCATTTCTCATTTACTTTTCTCTCCCTCTCTCATTCTCTCTCTCCACCTTCCTCTCTCTTTCTTTCCCTATTGTCCACATTTTTGCCTCTCATCACACATCCTATCTGTCCTCTGTATCCCTTCCTTCCTTCACTAAATCACTCTCTAACTTCCATTCTTTATTCAGTCTTGCTGTCTTCTCTACTTCTCTATTTCTCTCTCCATCTCCTTTCATTCCGTCGTTCCAACCCCTGTCCCTCCCCCTGCCTCCTTCCATCTCTCTCTTTCTCCTCTCTCACTCTGTCTCTCTTTTTTCTGTTCCTGGGGCCCTTTCATGAAGGGAAATGTTATATTTAGCTGACCAGTATTTTGTTTGTTCGCTGGAAGTAACAGTGCCCTTGGAAGGCTGCCAGATAGCTGCAGCGCACTCCTTCCCTGCCCAGCACAAATAAGGCCAGTGCCACTGCACACACACACACACACACACACACACACACACACACACACACACACACACACACACACACACACACACACACACACAAACACACACACACACACAGTCACACTTACTCTCACTCACACAGAGACACTCACACACACACACACTTACACTCACTCACACATACCCACCACACACACATGACAGAGACACACACACATACACACAATCGTGTGTGCACGCATAGACAAGCACATAGACAAACACATGGATACACATACACTCTCACTCACACATGCACTTAGACATTCCCACACATCTGTGTACACACACTCAGACACACAGACATACACACAAAGAGACACACGCATACTATCCGCATACTACCCATGCATACTTCACACTTAATAACCCACACACAGAGACACACCAAGATTCACTTACACACACTCATTGGACACACAGGTGCACACACCGACATGCTCACTTAAACACATAATCACACTCACTAACCCACATTCTAATATTCACGCGCGCGCGCACACACACACACACACACACACACACACACACACACACACACACACACACACACACACACACACACACACACACACAACCATGACTGGGTCTGTGCCTGTCTATCTGCCTTCCTGCTTGCCTGCTTCTTCCCTGTATGCAGACCTCACAGTGAGGAGATGCAGCCTGACAATGCCAGAAATATGTTTAAGAAATGCCTTTGTTCTTGCTTTGCCATGGGGATGCTCACCATGAAGAATTCTTTGCCTGTGAAGCGCAGTGTGAAAGATGAGATAATACAATCCATGACTAATGAACACATACATACAGACTAGCACAGATATACTTGGACACACACATATGTTAACACAGACACACACACATAGATACAGACATGCACACATACACACAGACAGACACACATACATAGGGACCTGCACATATTCACACAGACTCACACACAGACAGACGGACATGCACACATACACACAGACACACACACATACATACGGACATGCACACATACACACAGACACACACATATATACGGACATGCACACAGACAACAGGGTTGGGAAGGTTCATTTTTTAAATGTATTAGGTTACATTTGTAATATGTTACACATTCCTAGGTACCCTGTTAATAATAAATAATTATATAAGTAAAGTGACTGTTTTAATAACTTCTTCAAAGTACTGTTAATTATTACATTTGATTACTTTTGAGTTCTTGTTGATTGGCAGACTAGTTAGTTAGGCCTTTGTATTTCTCTCGGAACATAGGCCATTGATGAATTGTTTCCACCCTCGTCTGTCCTGAGCCTTCCTCTCCAGCTGTTTCCACGTCAGCCCCTTCTTCTTGAATTCCTGCTCTGTGCTCCTTCTCCAGTTGTTTTTGGGTCGTCCTCTACCCCGTTTGCCTTGTGGGTTCCATGTCAGTGCCTGTTTTGTTATTGCTGTTGTGTTTCTTCGTAGTGGGTGTCCGATCCAGCTCCATTTTCTCCTTAACAGCCGTATCTCTACTGTTTCTTGCTTTGTGTATTCCCATAGGTAGATGTTGCTTATTGTGTTTGGCCAGAAGACTCCAAGGATGCGTCTTAGACAGTGGTTTATTAAGGTTTGTAAATTGTTTGGGATGTCAGTGGTGGTTCTCCAGGTTTCGAAGCCATAGGGCAGCACGGTTTTGACGTTGGAGGTTGAAGATTTGAAGCTTCGTCTTGAGGGAGATGTTTTAGCTTTTCCAAATTTGGTTTAAGATGTTAAATGCTGTTCTTGCTTTCCCAATTCTTGTCTTCACATCCTCCTCTGTCCCACCATCAACAGCTATCACACTTTCCAGGTAGGTGAATTTGTCAACATTTTCCAGCATCTGGTCCCCGATGGTTATTGGCAGACAAGAGGCAATGGAAATTAAAACAGAAGAACCAATCAAAAACAGCACTAGAAATTTGAGTGCAGACTGTTAAATGAATGGAGCCTGTCTAGACTGTGGAAAGATGCAAAGCAACAGAATGAATGTTATATTCAAAATATAAGCTTTAAAGCCTTTTTAATAACCAACATGGCCTTTTTCACGGGGCTATGTTCACCATGTTAGATACCGAAGATACAAACTCCACAGAGACTTACCCACACACACACACACACACACACTCACACACACACACACACACACAAACACACACACACACACACCAGACACACACAAACAATCTATCGTAGCCCGACCTATTATCCCGCACGACCTATTATCCCGCAAGCGCTGGTACACGTTACTTAATATTGATATCGGTGTCATCCAGGATCGCAGATTTCGGAAAACTTAAGTCCCTGCCCAAAAAGGGTATTTAAATTAGCTTTGTAGCAAAAATTGCACATATACAGCGTATTGAAGTGTATAAGATAGTGTTGTAATACTGCGTGTACAAACCAGCCTGATACAAATAGTAGAATTTTGATTTCGCGACGTTCGGTGTAAATTCTTTTTCTTGTTGAACTTGATTCCCAACGACATTTTACATCAATGCGGGATAATAGGTCGTCGCCAACTTTGTTGCCATTTCGTGACTGTACAAAACAAATCGGAAAATACGTTAAGAAATGTTCCTGCTGAGAGTCAAACAAGACTTCGTGCATGTTCTACACACCTGTCACTTCTGAAATATGTAAGGTTGATTCATTAAACCATATTTATATTGATAAAAACATATTTGTTAAGCGGATATTTTGGTGGCCCGCGGGATAATAGGTCGCGTTACTATATATGTGTCTATAGGTTCCTATCTATCTATCTAAATCTGTCATAATCTATACCATAACAGTCTGTCACATGCTTATAATCTAAAACTGAATTCAAATGAAAATACATAATTTAATGACAGTTACTGATACTGACAATAAGACACTGCCATGTCAATGAATATAATGTGCCATGGTTTCATATTACATGATTATAACAAACTTGTACCATAACTTGATATTTTAACATTAACACGTTATAACCTTATAACAGAGGGCTAAAATGAAGTGTTAAAGTGAAGTGAAAATGTTGTGTTTAAAATGATACCCCACTTAGCATGGTAGATGTAGGCCTCTTTCAGATGTCATCACAGGCACAATATAATTGAGTAGTTGATAGTAATTGAGTACACAGACAAAAAGATCAACACTGTAGATCAGACAGATAAACAGCAACAGATCGAGGAGCAGCTCTAGACAGACTGATAGATCCATGGCTAAAAGGATGGATGACTGGACAGATAGATAAATCAGCATAGGTCAGAGTCCATCTGTGAGCTCAGACATGCCTTGGACAGGCCTCCTCTGATAGGGTCTTCTGTTTAGATCTAGCACTACTGTGGCCAGCCAAGGGAATAGGCTGAGGTGGTCAGACGAAGCAGAATGGTCATTGTGTGTTTTCTGTGTGTGTGTGTGTGTGTATGTGTGTCTGTGTTTGTGTGTCTGTGTGCATGTTTCTGTGGGAGTTTGTGTGTTGTCTTCAGCGTGTGTGTTGTTTTGAGAATGTGAGTGTGTATGTGTGTGTGTGTGTGTGTGTGTGTGTGTGTTTGTGTTTGTCCTGGCTGTTTGGAATAGCCTAGCATGGCACTACCAGCCCCCCGGGTTAGGCAGACTGCATTTGCATAGCAGGGATCACACACACTGAATTTTTATCATTTTTTTCATCGTTCCTCTGTCTCTTCCTCTCTCTCATCCTCTCTGTGACACACACACACATACACACACACACACACACACACACACACACACACACACACACACACACACACACACACACACACACACACACACACACACACATACACATACACACGCACACACACAGACACACACACACACACACACACACACACACACACACACACACACAGACACACATACACACACACACACTCTGTATTTCTCCCACTCTTTTCCCCTCTCTCTGTGTCTCTGTCTCTCTCTGTCTCTCTTGCAATCTGCTCCTCTACTTTCTGCTGATGAAATAACAGCCTCTGGGAGGAGAAAAAAAGAGAGAGAATGAGAAAGAAAGAAAAAAAAACATCATGCTAAGGTCTGCCGGTTTGGACCCTGCCACCTCATCTCCTTTTCATTCCCTGAAAATGACAATTCAATGATCACCCTCTCTCTCTCTTATTCCCTCTCTCCACCTCTTTCCCTCTCCCTCTCTCTCCCTCGCTCTGCACTGCACTGCACTCCAATGAAGAGTCACACGCAGAGAGATGCAAAAAAAAGGCAATAAAAAGCACACAATCTTTTAGGAAATTAAAATAAATGGCCACTTTTTTGATGTTGCCCGTCGTCTCTCTCTCTCTCTCTCCCAGAGGTGCAGGCTCTGAAATTATACAGCCAGAGTGAGGCGCATTAGGGCCTAGCTGTGATGTGCTGAAAATACCCAGCCCAGTGACCCGTCCGATGTGTCCCGTGGCCGCAGCCGACGACCAAAAGCCGAGGCTGTCCGCCACTGGCCGAACTTTGAAGTTTGATTGCTCCTGGCATGGATTTCCTTATCGCCTAACTGAGACAATGAGTCACCAGGCTTCTGGGAGAGAGGGTTAGGAAGAAAGGGAGAGGGAGGGGGAGAGGCAAAAGAGAGAGAGGGAGGGGGGTGCTTTTTTGTCCATTCCAAAATTGAGCTGTTCAGAAGAATGACCTTCTCCAAAATTCAGGGAGATTAAGACCAAATACCACACTGTCACCCCCTTGGCACAAATGAGCTGAGCACATGGCCAGGCCGAAAGAGAAACAGAAATGTATGAACTGGAGTACATGGCTCTCACTACATCACCCCCTCTCTCTTTTCTTCTCTTTGTCTCTCTCTATCACTCTTTCTCTCTCTCATTCTGCCTTTTAGAAATGTTTTAGAATGAGTATGTACCTCTCACTACATCTATGCCCTCCTCTCTCTCTTTTTCTTTCCATTTCTCTCTCTCTCTCTCTCTCTCACACAGTCTCAGTATGTCAATGCCCTCATATCATTCTCCCTTTTTCTCTTTATCTTATTGTATCTTACAGAAATGTGCTACTTCCTGCTTTCCCTCCCCCTCCTATAATTTCTTCCTTTCACTCTCTTTTTCCTTGTCTCTTTCTTATTCACTCCATCTCTCCACCTTAGGGGTCAGGTCACAGTGACCTAGAAAAAGCAGACTTCTGAGTCATAACTGAGTGGAGGTGTTTTTTACTCCGATGCCTTTCTTAGAAATCCCCTTCAGGTGAGACACCGACAACACACCAGCACATATCGCACACTCATGCTCAGAACTGCCATGCAAGCTTACATCCTCTTCTTTTGTCACTTTTTATCTGACTCACTCTCTTTCACACACACACTCTCTCCCTGTTCTCTTTCAGTGCTATTCAATGTTTAATCAAATATATATACATTTATATTCAAAGCCAGGCAAGGAAGTGGGGATGAGCCTGCCTTGGGCTTAACACCATACTTTATATTTGTATATGAAATCAAAGCAGGAGAGAGGGAGAGAACGAAAGAAAGTGAGGGAGGGAAGTAGGGAGGGAGGGTTACCAGATAGGATGACAAAAAGAAAGCAAAGAGAAGGGAAACATGTGTAGGGGACCTGAAGTCTGTGGTACGAGGGACCGGCCTCCCTGTCCAAGTCAACACTCAGCTCTCCCCCTCCAGCCAAGCCTGGCCTTATCTTCAGCTCCAGCACACCAACACTGAGGCACTTACTTTTGTCTCAGCCCACGCCTGGTGGTCTTTCTCTTTTTTTTTCTCTCTCTCTCTAGTTCTCCTCTCTCTCTCCCCATTTTCTCCTCTCCTTGTCTTCTCTCTCCTGTTTTTTTCTTTCTTTTTACTATCCTTCACTCCTTTTGTTTTTACGTAAGCCATCTCCTCCTCTTCGTCTCAACATCTCAGCTTCTGCCCACAGAAGTCTTCAGCAAAGAGTGGCATTTATCATACGCACACACACAAACACACACACACAAAACTCTCACACAAACACACACACACAGACACACACACACAGACACACACACACATACACACACACACTCACACACACACACACACATACCAGTTCATACAGACTATCTCATACCTTGCATGACCTTATAGCAACCCTGCAGCAGTACCCTTGCCAGATCTTGCGGGTAGACAACAGGAGACTACACCACAACTAGTGTCTGCACCACCCACTGTAAACAACAGGAGAATACACCAGAACTAGTGTCTGCACCACCCACTGTAAACAACAGGAGACTACACCACAACTAGTGTCTGCACCACCCACTGTAGACAACAGGAGACTACACCACAACTAGTGTCTGCACCACCCACTGTAGACAACAGGAGACTACACCAGAACTAGTGTCTGCACCACCCACTGTAAACAACAGGAGACTACACCACAACTAGTGTCTGCACCACCCACTGTAGACAACAGGAGACTACACCACAACTAGTGTCTGCACCACCCACTGTAGACAACAGGAGACTACACCACAACTAGTGTCTGCACCACCCACTGTAGACAACAGGAGACTACACCACAACTAGTGGCTGCACCACCCACTGTTCGTCATCATCCATGCCTTACATCATTACACACCAGGTTGTGTTGAATGCATTTCACACTGTCAGAGTAGAGAGGCTTATGGCACCCACATGCTCCCATAGACACTCACTCACACACGCACACACACACACACACACACACACACACTCACACACGCACAAAAAGACACACACACCTTACCTCACCTCGACTAATCATTTTCACATCACCAGAGACACAAACAACACACATACACAATCTCCCGAGTATACATCTATTTAGTGAATGACCCCCTACTCTAATCTCATGTAAATGCATCTCAGACCCTGCTGGCCTGATTAATGAAAACTGATATAGCACGCAATGACCCTTTCCAGATGCTGTTTGATGAATCATCATCATCACCATCTCGTGCTGCTGGCTGGTGTCTCGAATGACGAGGGCCTGGTTGTGGCAACTAATTAATTTCTATCGCACTCTCCGTCACTCCCAGATGAAGATACATCACATTAACCACCGCTTGTAACATGGTGACACTTGTGGTTTCAGTCAGAATTGGCCAGCATCACGTAACATCTCGGTTATAATTATAACCTCGGTTCCCTGAGTAAAGGGACCAGATGTGACGGATGGGAAATGACGCATTCATTGACCAATCGAAGCACTTTCTATTCACGCCGGAAGGCCGAATTGCGACAAATCACTGCCCTGACCCCGCTCCCTCAGGTCCCCATATATTGGGGGTGATTACGTCGCCCATTCTCTGAAGACTCTGAGCCATTTCCCATCCGTCACATCGCAGTCCCAACTGCGATAGGGAACTGTTGATATTGCGATTTGTTAACATTTGATTTGTATCTATTTATTTTATCTATTTATCTTTCTAAAGATGCAAGTGGTAGTCTTTATGACAGTTTCTTTTTACGATTATACATCAATTCGTTTTTTTCAGCCTCCTTTTAATAATGTTGTTTGGTTTTGTTCCAAATAACGGAAATTCACAAAAAAGTTTAACATACATACAACTAGGGCACATACGTGACCGCCACGGCAGCATTGAGGAACAGGGACTAGTGTGTGTTGGATGTTTAATGTACATGAGTTTGTCTGTTTAGCCAATGTTTCGCTTGTGTGAGTTAACCCCAGTTTTTATTATTATATTTAGGCTGCTGTATCATGTGTCGGCTATGCCGTCACCAAGCCATGGTTTACTACGATTTGAGTAGTGTATTTTCCCCGGTATGGGACTGTTTTGTGGCTGCTAGGAGCCAAGTGTTTAAATAGGGCTGATTTGAGCCACAGGTGTTGGTGCCTGCTGATGACACACCTGCAGATAATGATTGACATGAGCCAATTGCAGGTTAGTGCCTAGGCTATTTAAATGTGCTTTTTGTTTGTCTTGGGAGAGTTGCCGTTTAATCAAGACGTAAGTCTTGGGAGCTCTCGTTTTGGACTAGCTAATCTGATCCTTTAATTGTGTATTTGTATTGAGGCTATGATGCTGATTTATATGTCTTTTTGGAAAGTTTAATTTATATTGATTTAGTATTGTTAAAGTTTTTACTGCCTTTGAGCCTTATTTGAGGAAATAAAAACCTCATCTTTATAACCATCATCAACCTCCTGAGTCCTCCTTTGAGACAACATCTTGCTCAAGACGCAAAGCTATCCCGACCTTTAACAGAAAAAACGTAATGAATCTTACTGTATTTTACTTTGTCCATTCAAAAAGTTAGGCTGAAGGATGTCATTAATCCTTGCTAGTTTAAGATGAAAGATATTTTTTGTATTAAAACTTTTTGAAGGGAACACAACATGAGGGTTAAGTATATTCCTGTTCCTGTTGTCAGTGGGGCGAGAAAAAGAGGGGGGGCTGCTCTGATTCACAAGAGGGGATGGATTGTGGGAGTGTGCATATATATGTGAGCGGGTAGGTGTGTGTGTGGGGGGGGGGGGGGGGGGAGGGGGGATAAGTGTGCATTTGTGTATAAATACATGGAGGTGCATGTGTGTGGGTGAGTGCTTATTCGTGCAAACCAGGACAAGTCTATGTGTGTGTGTGTGTGTGTGTGAAAGTGTGAAAGTGTGTGTGGGCTCGAGGTTGAGGTGCAAAGCAGTGTTGCATGTTATCAACAAACTCAGAGAAGGAATTTCATTGTTGATTTTTTTCCTTACATCAAAACATTGTTAGTGAGACACATGAGCGAGAACAAGACAGAGAGAGAGAGAGATAGATAGAGAGAGAGGGGGGGAGAGAGTGAGAGCAAGAGAGAGAGCGAGAGAGAGATAAATAGAGGGAGAGAGAGAGAGAGCTTCATGAGATGAGATGGTAGAAGTAAGAAACAGAGGTAGAGAGCAAGACAGATAGGTGGAGATAAAAAGCAAGAGAGTCAGTCAAAGAAAGGGAGTGAATGAGGGAGAGAGAGAGGGAGGGAAAAAAAGAGAGAGAGCAAGCACAACAGAACAAGGTGACAGATGATTTGCATGCAGCGTCTGTACATCAAAAGTGACGTGGACCTGGCGTTCCATCATTAGCGGTGTCGTCGTCTGTCTGAGCGCGCTCAGTCTGAGTCTGTCTGACAGTCCGTCAGATCAGGCTGCTTACACCGCCACGTCCGACGCCGTTTCATTTCCTGATTTCCTCGTCGCTTTTGTTTTGTGAGATCAAAGGATGCTCTGAGGATGGATGGGTTTGGAGTGCAGCTTAAAGCAAATTGCTTATAGAGGGAGCCAACCTTGTGTGTGTGTGCAAGTGTGTGTGTTTGGAAGTGTGTGTGTGTGTGTGTGTATGTGTCTCGATGGTTCATTTTGACACTGGCAAGCGTGTTTTCTTCAGAAATAGCCTCAAATAAGTCTTCAGTTGAGGTGTTTGTTTTTCCCCCACTCATCTCTCCCTCCCTCCCTTCTCTCCACTCTTATCCATCTTCAAGCTCTTAACAGTTCAGTAATCACCCCATCTCTTATCAGTCCCTCTCACAGCATCCAGCTTTCCCAGCATGCTTTGCTGCTAGGTGATAGCTTTCCCCGGTGCAGCGCTGAGGTTATCTCACTCCTGTGAAGCTCACGCCTCAATATTTAGTGACAGTCATCACAGGCACTACAGGGTACCCACAGGCTTTAAGGTTCCACCATCAAACATGGAGGTTCTCGATAAAACTTCAGATGCTTTTTATTTTGCAGTAAAGAATACCTCAGAGCCATCCTCTCCTAAAAACCCTTTTTGTTAAAATCATCCATGTACAGTAGGTGGAACGTCACGAGGCAGGCGCTCACCAAATGTCACCTGTCATTTAGTTTTGCCTGAAATACACGCAGTCCATGTCATGTGTGCCTTTCAACACGCCCACAACCCCCTTGTTTCCATTTGACCATTTTAGCACAATTCCTGAGCACGCAAATGTCAACACCGTGCGAGAGATTGTCTGTGTGTGATATGGGCTTCAGAGAAATGTAGAATTATAAACAGTCCAATTGACACAAATACTTATGACCTTTATGCCAGTGATTCGTCATCGCATTGCCTTTTCATAGCATTTGTATCTTTTCATGTTTGTTACAATAAAATACCGTTGAAGGAAAGAATTAAACTCCTTTCTGATTTGATGCATTCTGATGCAATGTTTTTTCCTCAGTGCAAAGGCCTTTTCCCTTCACCAGAACATAGAGGATTGATATTCAGCAGAGAATGTGAATGTGCCCTCAAAGAAACCTGGCTTTTGGAGCCAATTAAACGGCCGACAGCTGGGCGTACATATGGGGTGTTTCATAAGACACTGCATCATCAGAATCTAAGTATACAAGAGAACCTTACTGCCCTGTGAAGTCGGCTTCGCTCCTTACTCAAGTCAGTAGTTTACAAGTTTGCTTCTGCCATTTAATGATAAAAATTATGACCTTTTCAGAAACCTCTGGAATGCAACTTGCATGCCATGTATTAGTGTAAAGGAACAAACTTATTCAAATTTGGAACAGTTTTTGGCCTCGCCCTCTGTTAACATATGCTGATGTATTTTGTGGGAATTAATGTTTTGTTTTTCAGATTGTATTTAAATCTGGCATTTCACAGATAACAAAATAGCTGTTTTTCCAATTTGCCAAAATACTATTAAATTATGTTGATGACTTCTGCAGGTTGTGAAGTCATTCAAACATGGTGTATCTGTAATCACTTCCATTCTGGTAATACTGTGGAGAGAGAAGGTCAGACAACTTTGGGAATTGGAGTTTTGGTTCATATCCAAACAAAACAACAAACTGCAAACTACAGAATCTTGTATGGTATTCGGGTCTGTGGGACCCGTTTTCATTTTTGATCAAAACAAAAATAATACTTCTAATATTTTTTTCAAACTGAAACTCATTGGCTTTGGTTCATTTTATGCGAAGAACAGATATCAGTCTACATTTTCATTGAGCGCACACTGCAACCCCCCTGGGTCCACTGGACCCGGTGCAAATAAAAGTGTGGAAATTGTAGGTCCTGTGTACCTAAAGTCTGTTTTTCTCCTGTGTGGGTCTGCTGTAAGAGAGAGAGTGTGTGTGTGTGTGTATGTGTGTGTGTGTGTGTGTATGCGCGGCTGCGCGCGTGTGTGTGTGTTTGCCCCATGCGTGTATGTGAGTGTGCCTGCAAGTGTGTGTGTGTGTGTGTGTGTGTGTGTATGCTTGTGTGTGTGCGCACACGCTTATGTGTGTTTGTGTGGACCTTGTTTGTATGTTGGCTAAGTATGTGTGTGTGTTTGAGTGAGTGTGTGAGTGAGTTAGAGTAAGAGTTTTGTGTTTCTGCTGCTGATGCCATTTAGGGACCCATGCCCCTTTAGACATTATATACCATCTAAACTTCCAAAATATGGTATAAAGATCTGGGCTGCCTGTGATGCGACTTCCTCATATGCTTGACCTTACAAGTGTACGTAGGGTAACTTGATGAGGACACCTTGAGAAAAATCAAGGAATGAGAGTTGTCCTGGACATGGCTCAGGGACTCAGTGGACACAACGTCACATGCTATTTTTTTTTTTTACATCCTACAAGCTGGGACAGGAGCTGACCATGGTGGGAACAATAAGGAAAAACAGGTCTGAGCTCCCACCCTAACTGCTGCCTACAAAGAACAGGCCTGTCAACTCTTCTAAATTTGTGTACACGGCTGACACATCCCTGGTATCCTATGTGCCAAAGAAAGGCAAGAATGTTGTACTCATGAGTACACTGCACAGGGATGGGAGCATCTCTGGCCTGGAGCATCAAAAAACAGAGATCATCATGGATTATAATTCCACAAAAGCAGGGGGTGGAAAACATAGACAAGCTGGTGTCTGCCTACAGCTGCAAAAGGAGGACCCTACACTGGCCACTGCCGATTTTATTTTACATATTGGACATCTTGGCGTACAACGCCTTTGTCACCTGGATGGCACTGAACCCGGAGTGGAAGAGAGGTAAGCTCCAGAGGATAAGCCTTTTTCTCGAGGAACTGGGAAAGACACTGATGAAACCTTTAAACCCTGAGAAGACAACATGTTCCAAGAATCTCAGCCTCTGCAGCCACCATCAGGAGGATTCAGGAGGACAATGCTGGTGCCCCAACCACCCATTTTGAGCTATGTAAACTGACCTGTTTTCAAATTAAATTCACATAAATCAATCATTTGTAAATTTGTTGAGATTTTAAGATTTATTTTTGGGCTTTAATCGATAGTTGAAGTGAAGAGTGGGACAGGAAATGAGAGGGAGAAGAGGTGGGGAGTGGACAGGAGAAATTACATCAGGCCGGAATCGAACCTGTTGCGCCACAGTGCCCCCCATCCACTGATATCTTGATTATAATTGATTTTCTTGATTTTTTAAAAATTAAAAAAAAAAAAACGGGTAGCACTTAAATTCATAAATGTGATATAACAAAGCTAAAGGGCAAATATTAACCATATTTGCTGTTCATATTGGTTCTAATTGGGATGAAGTAAACGTCTGTTGAGTATTTTACCAAAAAAATAGTTTGATTGTACTGAATTAAACACCCGAAAATCGAGCGGGTCCACCAGACCCACAATACCTTCTGTGTAACAAAAAAATGAATACCATACAAGGGTTAAGTAAAACTAAGAGATTCCTGTGGTGAATGCATCACTCGCTGGATTGTACCAGTCTGATGTACCAATCCATTCAGATTAGTGCTTTTAAAGAGGCAAGATAGAGTTTTCTTCTTAGACTAGGGAGCTAATTAACTAACAGCCAATATACATGCTTTGCAAATGCTCAATGTTCATGCTTTGCAAACGCTCAACTCCAAAGTTGGCACGTATAAAAGATAGCTAATTTGCTTACTAGTGTATCTTTGCATTGTATTTGGAAACGTTCTGCTGTAAAAACTGTTCTGCCATCCACACAAACTTATACAGCAAGGACACTGGAAAGTGACTGGGAACATCATGTGTATTTATTTTTCCTTCATATGACAATATACCATCAAATCTTATATGAGGTTGCTATAAAAAATTAGTTTTTTGAGGCTGTCGGGGCAGGTGTAATTTCATTTCTTTCAGACTGTAAGAGGTTATGAAAGCATAACACATCATACCACTGAGCTCTTACTCGCACAAGCACAAACATTTCAAAGAACTGCATAGAACAGTAAAAAAAAAGTTTGAAAACAGATGCCTATTTTGCCCCAATAATAATTGATTCCATATGCTCAGTATAAATACTTACGTCAACGTGGGGTGTGATGATAGCCCCTAATTCTCTTTAATCTATACAATGATTTCAGTCTCTTCAGAAACTTTAGTTTCCTTTGACACAGCACGTTCCTCATCTTTGACACACTTTTCAGTAATTTGAGCATCTCTCCCACAGGCATGTGCAGTCTGCTAAGAGTGGTAACATTTGGCAAGCTTAGTGTGAGTAGGCGGTTGCAGGATCAGATTTTAAAATGTGGTTGCAGTGACTCATATGTTTATGACACAAATTCGCTTCCAGATAATGTAGAACCAGACATGTTGTAGGGGTATACAGTAGATTTCATGTACTAATCTGCTTTCCTAGTAACGGGGATGCTGGCAAGTTTAATGCCAGTCTGTCTGGAATGTTTTTGTTAGTTTTTTTTTTACTATGTTCACAAAGCAATGTAAATGTTTTTCTGTTTTTTTCATTTAATGGTTTATCAAAGCAAAGAGCCAAGCAGACTGCTTATTAATCTACTGGAGATAAAGTCCAGACCAAGGCTGCTTGCATAAGCGCCCCAGCTCCAGGCGGTGTGAAGAAGCCTCACCAATACAGGCCTGCTACCAAAGCTCTGGCGCCACCAAAAGTCCACTGAACTGCCTGATCCGCAAGCTGGCGTTAGAGCGTCTGGTCAGAGAGGTCGCTCAGAACATCAGGACTGGACCACAGGTCTCAGAGTGATCTGGCGCTACCATCCGTCTACCAAGCTGCTGTATTCACAAGCTACCCTTCCAGTGCCTGGTCAGAGAGATTGGTCAGGACTTCCAGACAGAGCTCTGCTGTCATGGCTCTTCAGGAGGCCAGTGAAGCTTACCTAGTCGGTCTGTTGGTCTGTTCGAGGACACCAATCTGTGCACCATCCACACCAACACAGTCCCTATCGTGCTTGTCACATTCAGCCAGTTAGATATTAGCTATTACAGATTAATTGGCCTAATCTCTAAGTGACTGAAATGTGAAACTGCTTTGAGCTGCATTCTTTGTATGAAAAGGTCATTCTGTAAAGCGCTTTGGGCTCCAGCCAGAGAGATTCTATAAAAATGTTTTTGACGTATTTTTGATGTATTTTTATTATTTTTATTATTAGTAGTAGTAGTATTACTGTAGTCCTCCTCTACACCTGCACCACACTGCTATTTTGAGATTGGTTATGTTGCATGCAACAGGTTGTCTGCATATGCGTCTATGTCTGTGTCTTTTTCTGGAACTCTCTGTCTGTTTTTCTCAAATCTGGTAATAAAGCACAAGTATATCTGTTCTCCTGGTTCTCTCTCTCTCTCTCTCTCTCTCTCTCTCTCTCTCTCTCTCCTTCTAAAATGGGGTGGGTTATATGGCCTCCGTCTACATGCCTCCCTGCTGCACTCTCTCCCTCTCGCCCCCCTTGTCTCTCATTCTCTCTGTCTTTCATTTTCTCCTCATTCCTCAGTCCTAAACATGACTAAGCAGGATAGTGAGAGTGTCAGAGCTGTTCCCCCAGCCTCCAGACCTGCTCCCTCCCAAGACCTGCTGCAGTGAAATGGGACAAGCTCCAGCAAACTTTTGGCTGGCTACGGCCGTCGCACTCACATTAATTGGGGCAAAGCCAGTGAGAGAAGAGAGAGAGAGAGAAAGAAAGAGAGAAATGTTGGCTTCTTGGCCTGGTTTCTTAGATGACTCATTGGTAGAGGCTTGTAGGGGCAGATCAATGCAGTGTTATTGCCCTCAAGCCCACCCCTCTGCGCCTGGCAACGATGGAGGGTGAAGAGGGGGTTCTCGCGGAGATGGCTGTCTGTTTGTTCTGTCTGTAAGAGCTTTTGTCCTTCATTTGTCAGTCTTGTAAGGGAAAGTGTCCCTAATCTGTGATATCCAATACACTCATTGGCCTCACTCATCACTGGGCTCATTAAGGCTGATTGGGCCAAGAGACAAAGAGTGAGAAAGAGTGAGAGAGGAAGAGAGAGAGAGCTGATGGGTAGTACCTGTGTGATATTGAAGGTAGTTAGTAAACCTGAAGACTAATGAGCTTAATAGATATATAAGACTTGTGAACTTCATTCTGTTTTCTGTATGCTTTGGTAATGCAGATGTGATTATTTGTCATGCCACCGTAGCTCATTGAATTGAATTAAGAGAGAGAGAGAGAGAGAGAGAGAGAGAGAGAGGGAGGGAGAGGCAGAGAGAAAAAGAGAATTTTTTGAATTTTTACAAAAACATTTATTAGAGAAACATAAATACAACCCAATACATAAAAACAATGAGCAGAAAAAAACCTAAATAAAAGAGAAAAAAGGGGATAACCCCAGAGATAACCAGTTGAGAAACAACACTAATCAAACCACCTAAGAAAATACATCAGACATTCAAGCAAGGAGCAAAAGAAAGAACCTCATTCGTTAATGAACAAAGACCCCCCTCCACGCACCATCTATCCATAAAGAACTCAACTGCCCTCGTCAGTTATGTAAAAATAAAAATCAACAGTAATTCTGGACTTAACCAAGTTCCTAAACACAACAGTCACCTCATCCCCCCCGTTCTGCTGAATTTTAATTTTTCGGCTCAAATAAATCGCAAGCTTGGCCTGGCCAATGATAAAATTGATAAGTTCACACTTTGTTCTGTGCCTCTGGTTATAAAAAAAACCAAGAATAAAACCTTGTTTGGTAAACACCACTCCAAAAGAAAAGAGCAAACGGCATAGCAAACTAAACAGGGAGCGAAGCCTGTTGCACTCCAGGAAACAGTGATAAATTGTCTCTCTTTCCGTACAGAAAGGGCAGGTATCCGGTAATGCCGAGTTCATCACAGACACTATGGCATTCACCGCAATGGCCCCATGCAAGATCCTCCACTGAAGGTCCCCCGTCCTTTTTGTCAGTGGAGACTTATAAAGAACTCTCCACACCGGCTTGATTTCATCAGTAATCCCCAACTTGTCCCTCCACACATTGTCCATTCTACCCTTCAGGCTAGCCCTATTAGCCACTTTCACCAGGTTCTTATACATAACCTTCCCCGTGACTATGTCCAAAAGCATCTCATCACCTTCCCCAAGTGCTAGCAGAGGGCTAGTATGACCACATTCTAGTACATCAGGAAACAGTCGCATAAAAGGAAAAACATCACATTCAGACCCTTCAGTATCATCCTGCAGGAGACTTTTCTCCTGAGAACTTAACACACCACTTAGTTTGTCCAAAAAAGCTTCACAACCCTCTGAGACCTTATACCTAAAAAAGAGGCTGCCGCCTGCACATTCTGTAAATCACAACCTGCTATGCGAACAACATGTCTCAGTTGCAGGACTCTTTTTTTGCAGAGCAGAGTTTTAAAACCAGGAAAATCAAAAGATATGTCGAAACGTGACCCCATAACAATAGGCTCCTCCAGGAGCCAGTGCACAGATGATAGTGCTACTGCCCACTCATGCTTGAAAAGCCCCAAACCTTAAAAAGGCTCCTGTAGAAAGGACTCAGTCCATCAAGCGCCAGTTGTTTAGTGTCCATCTGGAAAAGAGCAGTGTCCAGGCCCAGGTTGCTGACTCCGTGCAGAATGCCAAGAGCCAACGGTTTCCAGGCCAGAGTCCCTGGAGCAGTGAGCAGTCGCTGAATGAACTGCAGCCGAAAGGTGTCCCTCCTGCAGACCAGATTCACGAGTCCTTGTCCCCCATCATCCTTCGATAGGAAAAGGACAGCTTGAGGGGCCCAGTGTAGCTTGTCCCAGAAGAAGTTCACCACTTCTTTCTGGAAACTCTCAAGTAGACCAGCAGGGGGGTCCAAACAAGCAAACTTGTGCCACAAGGATGATGCCACCAGGTTGTTGATTACAAGTGTGCGTTCCCTGTAGGATAGTGGAGGGAGCAACCACTTCCATTTCCCCAACCGACACTTTACCTTTTTCAACACCCCCTCCCAGTTCTTTTGAACAAACAAAACATCCCCCAAATAAACACCAAGATATTTAAACCCTTCCTTTTTCCACCCCAACCCACCTGACAGACCAAGGCACCTTTTCCCCCACTCCCCAACCCAAATAGCTTCAGACTTCCCCCAGTTTACTTTGGCAGAAGAGAGCACATTAAATTCCCCAACAATTCTGTGTAGCACATTCAAGTCCTCTCTGTCATTCACAAAAACAGTTACATCATCAGCATAAGCAGACAAGAATCACAAAATGGCAAAGAAACACCCCTCAAATCAGAACGAAGCTTGTGTAACAGGGGCTCAATTGCAATAGAGTAAAGCATACCCGACAATGGACACCCCTGCCTTACCCCTCTTTTGACCTTGAATGGGGCACTCAGGCCTCCATTTATTTTCAGCAGGCTCTCAATGTTGCAGTAGATGGCCTTGACCATTGCTGTGAAAGTGACACTGAACCCAAAAGCCTCAAATGTTGCCCACAAATAATCATGTTCAACACGGTCAAACGCTTTTTGTTGATCAAGAGAGATCAGCCCCATATTAATGCCTGCATTACTTGACACAGTCATTAGGTCTCTGACTACAGCTATGGATCGGTCTGGTATACAATAAGACTGATCTGTGTGCACTACTCGACCAATTACCTCTTTTAACCTCATAGCCAGAGCTTTGGATAAGATCTTCAAGTCCGAGCACAACAGGGAGACAGGGCGCCAGTTGCCAATTTCCTGCAAGTTTCCCTTCTTGGGCAAAAGTGTTATCACAGCCCTGCGACAACTAAAGGGAAGACACCCTTCCCTCAAGCTCTCACGGAGCACTTCAAGGAGGTCCTCCCCAACACAAGGCCAGAGCGCCTGGTAGAACCCAATCGAAACGCCATCAATCCCCGGGGCAGAGCCACAACGCAGGCTCATAACAGCCTGCTCAAGTTCATGAAGTGTTAGCACCTTATCTGTTCCAGCATGACATTCGTCAGGCACCCTTGGCAGGTCCTTAAAGAAGGGGCTAGACGACAGATCATTAGACTCCAACTAATTTTCATACAACTTAGAATGAAAACACCTTGCATAGCTGCGTATCTGCGCAGGCTCAGTCAACTCCTGGCCTGATTCAGACCTCAAGGAGTGCATTAACCTGCTCTGACCATTCTGCCTCTCCAAACCAAAGAAAAACTTAGACGGAGCATCCATCAGTGTGATGCTGCAAAAACGAGAGCGAACCAAAGCCCCTTGTGCTCTAACATCCAACAGCTCTTTTAGCCTGCCCTTTCTTTCATGCAGGAGTTTTAGGTGGTCCCCATCTCCATTAGGTGTTATCAGCCCTTGCAGACGCAGGATATCATTTTCCACAACCCTGAGTGAGGCAATAATTGTCTTAGTGACATTAGCGGTGTAGTGCTGTCAAAAAATCCTAATCTGGACCTTGCCATAGTCCCACCCACTTTAGGCCTGGAAGTGCTTATTGGTGTTTTAACACGTCGCTTTTGCAGGATCAGCACTTTAGGGATACCTTTGTTTTCTTTTGGGAGACTTTCAGGAAGCAAAAGGGCTCTTTTGCCTCCTTACGGGAGTGTAAGGAGGCAAAAGAGCCCTTTTGCTTCCTGAAAGTCTCCCAAAAGAAAACAAAGGTATCCCTAAAGTGCTGATCCTGCAAAAGCGACGTGTTAAAACACCAATAAGCACTTCCAGGCCTAAAGGCTTTAACACTCACCACACAAGCCACCGCACAGTGATCAGAGAAACCAGTTGGCAGAATACGGCAACCTCTTAAGGTGTTACAGTGGCTCTTCTGGGTGTGAATCCTATCTAACCTTGCAAAAGAAATATAATTCCCTCTGCTTTGAGACCAAGTGTACTGCCTGACACCTTCATGCAGGGCTCTCCATGTGTCACACAGGTCATGAGCATTAATCAACTTAATGACAGCGTTCTGAGAGGGAGCATGAGGCTCGAGGTGATTTCTGTCCACTTTGTCATCCACTGTGCAGTTAAAGTCACCTCCCATGAACAGAAAACATTCTGCCTCCATATCATTTAACACCTCATCAATTTTACTAAAAAACATAACTCTGTCAGCCCCATTTGTTGGAGCATAAACATTTAAAAAAAACATGGTTTGACTTTCAAACACTGCTTTGATCAACAACAGCCTCCCATCCACAATCTCCTTCACATCAACGGAGAGTGGGAGAGAATCTCTAGCAAACAAAATCGCCACACCCCCACTCACGGAGGATTTGTGACTAAAAAAAATTACGCCATTCCATTCCTTCCTCCAATCAACTTCAATTGTTTTGTCATTGTGCGTTTCCTGAACTAGCATGACATTAATCTGTTTCAACTTAACGAAATCTATCAAAGTCAGCCTCTTAGTTTTATCTCTGGCACCATTTAAATTAAGAGTTGCAATTGTGAGGGTATTCATGATCATGGTTACGAGGAAGACATAGACTGCTCCTTAACTTTTTTTCTCAGTTTGGTCAGGACTTTACGCAAACACGCAGCCTCCGGGCCAGAGAACACTTTATCTCTCAAAAAGCAAACAACGTCATTAATGAGTTGCTGCCGATCAGGAAAAAAGTGTTCAATCTCCACATTGCGCTCCCCCTTTGTATCGCTCAAAAACCGACTTATATCCTCCGCCTTATACTGCAGCGGTAACACCCCACCATCACCTAGCGAACATTCAGACGCACTAGAGCCGACAGATTCATTGTCACTTTCGTGCTCAGCCAGCTCATCCCCTTTCTGAGCTTTTGACAATCTGCTTGCACTGTCATCCATCCCTTTTCTTTTAAAGGGTTGCTTGAAAACACCACTCATTTCCACATCCAACAGGCTCTGGGATCAGCGAGCCCGAAGCTTCGGCGCTGACCTCTACCAGTTCTGTACGTCTTTCTAAAACTCCACCGTCTGTCTTACACTCACTCAACGCAGTCAACTCCTTCATAATCAACTCGTTAACTGTATTAACATTTGAAACAGTTGGAGAAGCTCCGGCTCCAGGCTCCTCGGCAACTAGGTCCACATTAATCAAAACATCATTCGCACCACCTGTATTAACGACAGGAGTGTCTTCCGTGGGTCTTCCTGCAGAGACGCTGCCTTCGGTGGGTGAGGGGGCAGTCGCGGGGGCTTGTTTCGGTGTTTGATCAGCGCTCTTTTTCAATGGGCAGTCGCGGACAATGTGGCCTACACAACCACAGTGGAAGCACTTAAGCATTGCATCAGTCGTAGCATAAACGGTATAATCAAACCCATCCACAGTTAACTTCATCGTTAAGTTCAAATCTTCCTCCCCATTATCCAGCACCATATACACCTGTCTCCGAAAGGAGACCACATGCTTTAACAGCGATGATTTGCACCCCAACGAAATCTTCCTCATTGATGAGACCAGCCTGCCATAACTCGACAGCTTACTCTCAATCATAACATCCTCAATAAAAGGTGGAACATTAGAAATTATAACCTTCTTAGAGGGAGAGCTAAGGGGGAGAACAGTTGTGTGTGTCTCTTTCAAAATTATTCCCGACGCAATTACCTGCCTAGCCTTCTGTATTGTACCAACAAATATCACAATCGCGCTATTCATGCGCGAGGCAGATTTAACATTGTCGTGGCCGACCACATCTCCAACAGAAAGACTCACCTCTTCCACACTCACGGAACAATCAACCTTAATCCCATGTTGTCTCGTTAAACACTGAAACGCCATTATTCCAGCAGGCCGCAGCAGTCATGCTTCCAGCCGAGCTGGCTACCGATTTACCAAACAAACTAAAAACTATCTACAGCGTCTGTAAAGCTAAAGAAAAGCTGCAATACTTCCAAAAAGCAGTTACAAACAGACATATAAAATGGACACACAAAAAGTTAGAAAAGTTTGTTAACAAGCTCACGTGCAGACGCTCCGACACTCACTCGCATATCCACTCAGAGAGAAAGAGAGAGAGAGAGAGGGAGGGAGAGGCAGAGAGAAAAAGAGAGAGACCACAAAACTATTTATGTTCATAATCCTCATATGGAGGAAAAGTAGCTATCTATCTCCGACCGAAAAGTCTGACACCTGGTCTCCATTTTGTACTTTTTTAATGTTTTGTGGATGGCTTATTATGTGAGGGAACATTAAGTTGGAGGAGCTTTATGATGTGGAAAAACACTGGTGCTGTTTTATGGTGCTGCAGAGTGGGACGCCAAGCTCAGGTGTGGCCATGCCTGCAGCCATGGATCAGACTGATAGGATGCTTCAGTTTTACTACCTACCCCTAATATCAGACAGGTAATGCCCAACATTGCAGCTGTGTGTGTGTGTGTGTGTGTGTGTGTGTGTGTGTGTGTGTGTGTGTGTGTGTGTGTGTGTGTGTGTGTGTGTGTGTGTGTGTGTGTGTGTGTGTGTTAGTGTGTATGAGTGTGTGTTTGTGTGAGTAAGTGTCCTTCAGTTTTACTACCCACCTTTAATAACAGACAGGTAATACCCAACAGCTGTGTGTGTGTGTGTGTGTGTGTGTGTGTGTGTGTGTGTCTGTGCTTCAGTTTTACTTGCCACCTTTAGTATCACACAGGTAATGCCATAATAAATACTGCAGCTGTGTGTGTGTGTGTGTGTGTGTGTGTGTGTGTGTGTGTGTGTGTGTGTGTGTGTGTGTGTGTTTGTGTGTGTGGTAATACCCAACACTACATTTGGTGAGATTGTGGCTCTGCAGCCGCAAGAAAGACACAGTGAGTGTGATATATTTTGGGGTGGTGTGAGTGTGTGTGTGGGTGTGTGTGTGGGTGTGTGGCTTAGTGTAGGTGTACCATGTCAAGCATACCCTGCTGCAGAAAAGAGACGGCATGTGCTTGATATGTTTAGTGTCTGCATATAAGGGTGTGTGTGTGTGTGTGTGTTTTTTGTGTGTGTGTGTGTGTGTGTGTGTGTGTGTGAGGTGCCTTTTGCTTTCTCAAAATGGCATGCTAAAGCCTGCTTAAATATTTAAGATGCACTTAAGGGTGCAAGGAGACATTGTTTGTAAGGTAGGGTGACTGTGTACTGTATATTTGTGTGTGTTTGTGTGTGTGCATGCCTACGTGTATGTTTGTTGTTGTGTGTGTGTGTGTTTGTTTGTAAGTTTGTGTATGCATCTGTGTGGGGGGGGGGGGGGAGGGGGCAAAATAGGTGAAAGCTCTCATGCTTTAAGTTTAATCGGTAAAACACAGGTCCTGGCCAGTACTCGTTTATACCCTTTCTGTCTTCTCGTTCCGGGTTCGAAGGATAAGAGAAGAAGAGAGTGAAAAAGAGAGTGATGGAGAGAATCAAACAACCCTTAAACAGCTGTTGCAGAAGTTGGCACTTGAGGGTTGTCATGGTGACAGCTCGGCATGTCAGGCGTTCTGTTCAGCTTCTTTTTCGGCAATCTCCTGTAATTACTCTAAATCTAGTCGAAGACGACACAGGACCCCACTGCTTCATCTCAGGGAGAACTTAGAGCATCAGATAAGAACACAGCCTGGACTGCTTTGATGTTTTGAGAGGAGAGGTGTGTCAGGTTTGCGTTCTACAGGACAATCTCTTGGTCCAGTTATTATGTCTAATCCCCAAGGGTTCTTACCAAGTGGTGTAGCCCATGTAACCCATGGTATTAGAACTTCATGGTGTTTTCTCAGGGTGACTTTAATGGATTACAGTACTGCCTGGACCCTCTGGGTGTTTTGGAGGAGAGGGAGGTCATGTTTGGAGGGTGTTCTGTAGGGAAATCTTGCATTGCAGTGTTTACTTCCAATCACGGAGGGTTCTCACCAGGTTTTGTAGTCCATGGTCAAAAAGCAGTATGATCTCAGTGCAATTTTGTATGAACACTTGAAATGATTTCTGTGTCCTGGGAGACAAGCTGTGTCATTTGACAAGCTGTGCGGAGAGACTGTGAGTGGGTATGGTTTATTTCTGTAGAAAACACTGAGTGGCTGGCTGGTTAGACTAATCAGGTCATGTGATGTATAATGATATCATTTTGTAGTTCAGGCAATTTTTAATTAACATGCTGACATTTTGTCATTTGCACTTCATTTTGGAAGGATGTTGCTCACCGCGCAGTTGAGTATTAAACACTCTTAAAGTCTCAAGTATACTTCCATGTACACAGCTACGGATGGCGCAAATGATGTCACCAGCATGGCCAGTGCTTTAAAACTTGCATACCCATGCACATTCAACGTGCGCAGGTCCTGCGTTGTCAAAAGGTTTCGGTGCTGCATGGAGCATTGCGCATGTTGACTGCACATGTGCAAGCAGGTTTTAAAGCACTGACTCAGGGTCAAGAGAAAGCAAAATCCATTTACACTATTTCTTAATTAAGCAGATACTTGTATCCAGTACAGATGCAGTTTCATTAGTGCGTTTGTTCCCTGGGAATAAAACTACTGGAGATCTGCTGATAAAATGTTTTAAATGCTTCAGCAAATCATAGCTGATTAGACTGGTATGGTACTGTAAGTAAGGTAGCTATCGCTATCTAAATAGAGGAATTAACAGTCTTGGCTTATAGGCTGTAGATCCGCTGGCATGATGGCGAGATATTATTTCAAGTATTGCTATTTGTCGGTCGGTCGGGGGTCTCTCTCAATGTGTGGTTATAGGCAGCCATCTGGAAGCTTGAGTGCCATTTAAATTTCAAAAATGGCTGCACTGGGATGGGTGTGTGTTGTGTGTGTGTGTCTGTGTTGTGTGTGTGTGTGTTTGTGTGTGTGTGTGTGTGTGAATGCTAAGCCCTTCGACTGAGTGTTTGCATAATCTCTAAGGAGCAACAGCCTTGCCACATATCAAATTAGCATAGAGCATGCGGGGAAAACGCTTGACATTAATCTTGTTTTTCAGAGTGTCTGCCTACCACTGAACGATGTACGTTCTGTCCTTCATTGATATGTCAAGATCATCACAACACCTGTATGCTGAGGGAAGTCAACGTGATAGCCAGCACTTACCACGTCACGTTGGGATCAGGAGAGAAGTCACAGAGGCAGTGCAGCATGAGGCAGTGACATGAATCATGCGTTACATTAAATAACGTCATCCTAAGCTGTGGTTTACATGGACAAACTATTTCCAGCAGAGTTGAAAAATGAATAGGCAATGAGTGGTGTTAAATACTCAACTCTATATAATGAATGTCAGTTGGGTCCTCAGCAACTGTGTACTTAATGCTTAGTTAATAAACTAGTTTTGTTATGTTTTCATAGTTTAGAGTTAGAATTAGTCTGTGTAATAATAAGGTATTTACATAATCAATTATTGGCATTATTTAAGTTTTGCCTGTTATTACCTGCAGCACTCGTCCTATAGCCAAATCACAGCTGTGAGGATATCCTTCACCAACCCCACTCTCACCCGTGTCATAGGGGAGAGTGGGACGAGATAAGGCAGTGGGTAAGTTGACTAACCACCTGTAACTGGTAGCCAAACACAATTTGTGTCATGTGAACCTAAATTTAATTTGCATCCTCCATTTTTATCTTGTGCAGGAACAAAGAATCATGTAAATTAAGTACCTGTCAGAGTATTCAGAGCCTTGCATCAAGAGTAGTTTATCTGTTTAATAAGTCATTTCAGACATGTTGATGAACTAGCAGTGTGTAAAAACATGTGAATAAGTGAAAAGTGTAGATCTGGATTAAGCATGTTTTCCCAAAATGGAGGTTATGGTGCAACAAGAGCCAAAGCCTGGAGGGTAAGATGAATAATTGAACTGAATTGAAAGCCATTACTGTCATTGTATAGGTTTCTTTACAAACTCGGGGCGCTGCCCCTGTTGATGCCATGAGGAACAGCATAAAACAACAACAATAAATACAATGTCATTGTATGCCAATACAATGACAACAAAGGCTTTCAAAAAAGTAAAAAAAAAAAAAAAAAAGATTAGGAAGTAAAAAAAATAAGTGAAAAGTGAAAGTGACTCTATGGCAGAGGTGGTGTAGATACACAAACTCAGAATTCCACCTCTGCATTTGACCCATCCAGGGTAGTGACACACACAGCACCCAGTGAACACACACAGTGAAGTGAAGTTACACTAACCCGGAGCAGTGAGCTGCCTTTGGCAGCGCCCGGGGAGCAGTGATCGGGGTTAGGTGCCTTGCTCAAGGGCACTTCAGCCGTGGATGTGGGCATGGGAGAGCAGTGCTCTACCAATTCCCCCGCCCACATGTTTCTTACTGGAAAGGGATCAAACCAGCCACCCTCTGGTTTCCAGCCTGAAACCCTAACCAGTAGGCCACGGCTGCCCCTGAACATGTCATTCTAATTTACACAAAGTGCAATGGTATGGAGTACTCCCCTGAGGTATGTTTCAATATAGCACTGACCTTACATATCCTCTGAGCATACATATAAGTAACATTCTCGTCTTACACACAAGAATAAGGTGACTGAAATGGAATAAAGTGATTTTCAGTAGAATCAAGTGACTGAAGTGGGTTTTAGTGCATGTGTGAGTTGAGGACCTCTTGAGGACCTGTACTGCCTGCCAGAGAACAGGAGATTAAACAGGTAGTGGCTTGGGTGTGATGTGTCCTTGATTGTGTTTTTGGCCCTACCAAGGTAGCAGAACCAGGACATGTTTTCCAGGGAGGGCAGTGAGCAGCCAGTGATTTTTTGGACTGTGTTAATTATTCTACTTTGGAGGGCTCTCTTATCTGCCGCAGTGCAACCGGAGTACCACGCCGAAATGCAGTACGGCAGCTTTCTGATGGTGACGCGTTAAAGAGGCCACCAGCAGGTTACACTCCAGTTTGTTTTTCCTGAGCACTCTTGGGAAGTGTAACCATTTCTGTACCCTCGGGACAACTACTGAGGAGTTGGCAGACCAGGAGAGGTCAACAGATATGGAGGGAATATGGATATTCACCATTATGTGACATCTTGTATTATATTATGTTAATAGCCTAAAAAGGTTTGCAGTTATGTCAAACATCCAGTTGCAAGTCTACACTGAAAGTGGAAAACAAACAATCTATGAATTTTCCTTAAAAATGGTCCTCAATGTTTCTCTTTAATTTAATCCTAGAGACTTGGCAGACCATCTTCAGGTTTCAGAACTGTAGTTCTGTAGAACTGCACAAGGTTGCTGCAATATTTAATGAACACCAATACAAAAAAAAGAATGGATGATTTCATTCAAATAATATTTTGAATCACACATTAAAATATGGGTAATACAATGAATCAAATGGATATCTGTTGAATCAACTTACCTCTAGCAAGCATGGGTTGAGACACTTGACCGCTTTGTTTGAGACCCCATATTTTGCTATCTGTTTGAGTTAGGGGCGCTGCTAAGATGTCCATTTATAATAATAATAATAATAATGTATATAGTGCTTTTTACAGTTCTCAAAGACAATTTATGGCACACATCCTGAGCTTTTGTTGTATGCATCGTTTTATTTCTGTCGCGTACTCCCTTGTCTATAGGTTGAATTGATTAAAAAACAGCTAATCTTACCCCACTCTCTTAAACATTGTAAGAAGTACATTTAGAAGTACAGCTAATCTTACCCCATTGCTTAAACATTGTAAGAAGTACATTTTAAACATGATCACCACATGATCACCTCACAATGTAAATTATATTATACAGTGGGGAAAATAAGTATTTGAACCCCTACAGAGTTCGCAAGTTTGGCCACTTGCAAAGAAATGTGTGATCTAGAATTGTATTGGTCGGTGTATTTTAACAGTGAGAAACGGAATATCAACAAAAAAATTCAGAAAACTGCATTTTATAACATTTATGACTTTATTTACATTTGATGCAAAAAATTAGCATTTGAACCCCCAAGCAAACAGCAAGCAAAACAGCAATTCTGGCTCACAATGACCAGTTATGTGCCCAAGAAGCACACAGATTAGTCCTCATTAGGTCTAACAAGGTACACCTGATCTCAACTGGTGACGTTTATAAAAGAAACCTGTCCAACGAATCATTCTTCACACCTTCAACCTCACCATCATGGGCAACACCAAAGAGTTGTCCAAGGACGTCAGAGATAAGATTGTAGACCTGCACAAGGCTGGACTGGGCTACAAAACCATTGGCAAGCAGCTTGGTGAGAAGCAGACAACTATTGGTGCGATTATTCCTAAATGGAAGCAACACCAAACAAATGTTAATCGCTCTAGGTCTGGGGCTCCATGCAAGATATCCCCTTGTTCGGTATCAGTGATCATTCGAAGGGTGCAGAATAAACCCAGAACTACACAGGGGGAGCTTGTGAATGATCTCAAGGCAGCTGGGACCACAGTCACCAAGAAAACCATTGGCAACACACCACGCCGTAATTTTTTTGAAGTACTGCAGCACTCGCAAGGTCCCCCTGCTCAAGGAAGCGCATGTACAGGGCCATCAAGTTTTCCATTGCACACTTGAATGATTCTAAGGAGGATTGGGAGACAGAATGTGGTCAGATGATACCAAAATCAAGCTCTTTGGCATCAACTCGACTTGCCGTGTTTGACAGGGGGGGGATGCTGAATATGACCCCAAGAGTACATCATACCCACCATCAAGCATGGAGGTGGAAACATTATGCTTTGGTGCTGTTTCTCTGCCAAGGGTACGGGACGACTCCACCGCATCAAGGGGACTATGGATGGGGCCATGTTACGTGGAATATTAGGCTTGAACCTCATTCCCTCATTCCCTCCCATTGAAAACGCAAGCTTAAAGAATTGGAGAGGATCTGCAAAGAGGAGTGGACCAAAATCCCTCCTGAGATGTGTGTAACCCTGGTGACCAACTTCAAGAAACGTCTGACGTCTGTGCTTGCCAACAAGGGTTATTCCACCAAGTACTAAGTAATTTTTGTCAGTCAGTTTTGGGGGTTCAAATACTTATTTTTTGCATCAAATGCAAATAAATGTTAAAAGTCATAAATGTTAAAAAAATGCATTTTTCTTGATTTTTTTGTTGATATTCTGTTTCTCACTGTTAATATACACATACCATTACAATTATAGATCACACATTTCTTTGCAAGTGGCCAAACTTGTGAAATCGCCAGGGGTTCAAATACTTATTTTCCCCACTGTATATATATGCTAGAATGTATCTTGGTAACAAGCAGAGCCTGCAGATGCCTGCAAATGAGTCTCTATGTAGGTGAAGGATAATGCCTCCGCATTCTAAAATCTCATTACCATTTACATTATATTACTTATTTGCTCTTACATTTATTCATTTGGCAGACATAGACTCACTGTGCAAATGTTACTGTGTGGAGGCAGTACGCCTTCATCTACTTTAAATGTATTACTCTTGTGCTAGCGTGATACATGCTAATTAGCTAAATGTCAAGTCTGTAATTTTAATTGTACTCTGCCTGACTTTAAAACATTAGCTTGATGCACAGGCTTTATCTGCAATACACTGGCAAAAATAGTGAGGCGGAGATGGAGAAGGAGAGCATCTGAGTGGGAGCAGATAGGCGTAAATGAGCACATCTTCTGTGACAAGTGCAGTTTTACCTTGGTCGAATGAGATGAGAGACAAATAAATTGCTGCTGTGAGGCGAGGGGGCAGGTTTTCAGTAAGTGGAGCTAACTGCACTGTGTTCCTCCATGGCACAGGCTTTTCGCAGTGCTTCTGAGAATCACACACACACACATTTATACATACGTACACACACTCACACAAAAACACATGCACACACACACATACACACACACCTATATACGCATACTAAAACACCCCATACATACATTAACAAATGCACAAACACACACTCATGCACATACACACACACAATCATGCACAATCAAACAAAAACAACAAACACAAGCACATACGTAAATGTGTATTTGCTCAAGTGCAGTCAGAGACACACACAAACACACTTCACAGTTACACGAATACTGTGTATGTGATTGTTCAGAGAAACACACATATGCATGTGTATGTACACATACACACAATTTCACGTTTCATATAACACATTTTCACGTGCATGCACACACACAAAAACAACAACAACAAAAAACAAACATTCACAAGGATATACAGACAAACATATTTGCATATGAGCGCAGAAACATGCTCACAGTCAGAGACACACCACCCTCACACACACACACACACACACACACACACACACACACACACACACACACACCTACACAAATGTTCACATTGGTACATATTTTCACAAACATGCAGGTAGACACAGTCACATATTTGTTCATGCACACTGCATCACAAACAATCACACACACATGCACACGCACGCACACGCATACACACACACACACACACACACACACACACACACACACACACACACACACACACACACACACACACACAAACACCCTTATGCTCAGACCCTGGGCCCTGTGGCAGTGTGTTTATTTTTAACCTCGGTCATGCACGCCCTGCCGTCTGTGAAAGACGCTGCTGGCGCTTCTGCTGCAGCACACACGTGCCCTGACATCTCACGCATACAGGACACACAAAACTCCTCTGTGTGAGTGTGTGTCTGTGTGTGTGTCTGTGTGTGAGTGTGTGTGATGAGGAGAGTCAGAGAGTGACAGGAAAAGCTACCTGCTCGACATGATGGGAGAACATAGAGAGAATTATAAATCTGTGTGAGTTTTTGTGTGTGTTTGGGGGGTGGGGGTGTGCGTGTGTAAAAAATGAATAATGTACTCAACCTGCTTTACCTGATGTGAGCTGTAGAGCTGTGTGTGTGTGTGTGTGTGTGTGTGTGTGTGTGTGTGAGTGTGGTGGGGTTTGCATATGTACACTTAGGGTGTGTGCGTGTGTGTATGTTGTGGAGTCAGCCACTGCCTTAGCAACAGGCTCGTTTCCCTGCAGCTCTGATGGAAATAGCTAATGTGACCCCTGCTAAATAATGGAACCTGCTACTTAGCTCCGAGTCTGTCAAGAGCCACGGCCACCAGTGCTCACTCTCCACCTTCAGTCCTGTCCCTAATCTCACTCTCAGTCTCTTCTATCTCTTTTTCACTTTCTCTCTCTCTCTCTCCCCTCACTCTGTGTCTTTCTCTGTAATTTCCTGTCTCAATGTCTCTCCCTCTTCGTCCTTTCTCCCTTTCTCTCTTTCTTTCTTTCTCTTTCTTTCAATTTCTCCTCTCGCTTTCTCTCTTTTTGTCTGTATTTTCTAAATCTGTTTGTCTCTTGGTTTGTCCTTTCTCTCTCTGCCCTTCCTTCTCGCTTCTTTTTGTTTCATTCCTGTTCGCTGTGGATCCTGCTGAATATTTCATGGAGACTAAGCAGAAGTGATGGAAGACTGAGGCACTGGATGTTCTCCTCCTCCATGTGTGTGTGTGTGTGTGTGTGTGTGTGTGTGTGTGTGTGTGAGTCTCTGTGTTTGTTTCTGTATGCATGTATGTGGGGGTGTGTATGTGTGTGTATGTACATGTGTTCACGTGAATGCTTAAGTATTTATGTCAGTGTGTGTGTGTATGTATGTGTGTGTGTGCGTGTGGGGTTGTACGTGTGTACGTGCATATCTATGCTTAATTGTTTATGTTGGTGTGTGTGTGTGTGCATGTGCATGTGCTTGTGCGTGTGCATGCGTGCATATGTTTGTGTGTGGTGGAGTGTGTGTGTCTGCTTACATGCTAGCGTGTGTGTGTGCGTGTGTGTGTGTGTGTGTGTGTGTGTGTGTGTGTGTGTGTGTGTGTGTGTGTGTGTGTGTGTGTGTGTGTGTCTCATCGGGAGCAGCAGTGGTGCCTCTGTTTCAGATGTGAGTGCTGTGTGGATGAGCGGATCTGCAGTATAATGGTCCAGTGGTGTTCAGCTCTGTGGTCAGCTGGTCCGTTAGATAACATCACTTGTGGTTTACTGCTGCTGTCACAAAGAGAGGAGGAAAAGTCATTGACCCCTCATGCAGCTTTTTTAAAGCAGTTTCTCTCTCTCTGTTTCTTTCTCTCTCCCTCTCAATCTCTACTCTTGCTCTCCCTTTTTCTCTCTTCTGCATGTGAATGTGTGAAGTTATGTGTGTTCAAATTTACCAGGCGGTTTTAGGTAAATTCAATATTGTCATGAGCTCATACCCATTCAATTATACCTACTCTGATAGTCTGAATGTGTGTGTATGTCAGTGACTGAGAATGGGTGAGGACAGAGAGAAAGATGGAGAGAGAGAAAGAGAGAGTTGAGAATCTCTGTCACACTTTGCTTCCATCATGCTCTCCATGGCAGATGCATTGAGTTTCACTATCTCCATAAGTTCAGTAATCATGTAGTCATAAGAGAGCGTCCTACTTTCTCTTTCCCACCATGAGGAGAGCAAGACCAGCTCAGATGTGGTGAAGGGAACATGACTCAGCAAAGCTGTCTCTAAAAAATGTGGCTGCAATTCAACACCCCCTTCCCCTCCAAAACCAGCTTCCACCGGCTCCCTCTTCACCAAACAGCTGTAATCACCTGCTCTCTCTATTTGCTCCCCTCTCTCTTCTCTCCAATTTTGCTTTCTATCTCTCCCTCAACATGCTCTACCTATCTCTCTCTTGTGTCTCCATCACTTCTCTCTGATGCTCACTTTCTGTGCCCCCCCCCCCCCCCCCCCCCCACACACACACACACACCCTCTACTTCTCAGTCTCCTTTTTCTTTTCTCTCTCCCAGGCTCTCATTTTCTCTGGCTCTGCTTTGAACAGTCTGCTCTCCATCTCCCGACTGAAGAGATTGAGGTGATCTGGAGGAGGCTGGAAGGCCGAGGAGTGGGATGTCTTGCACTGAAAGGGTCTGTGCTCTGAGCCTGGAGTTGGTAATGCTGATGGAGGAGTGGAGAACCTGCCCAGCCTCCCTTCTCCTTTCCTGCCAGCTTGGTCTTCAGGAGGCTAAATGCTGTTTGGCTCTCTGCCCTGTTGCTATTCTCCCCTTAATCTGTGCTTGGGCAAGGAGGGGAAGCCCCATCACCCCCACTTTAAGCCTACTGTTGCAGAGCGAGAGATAGGGGAAAACTGGATGGATGGATGGATGAGTGGATGAATGAATGGAGAGGGAGTGAAGTGATGGATGGGAGCGTTCACACCTCCGCCTGAGAGGCCCCCGCCACTGAAGCCTGTCGCTTAGACACACATCATCGCTCACCGCAGCACCAGGCGGAGCCGCGCCCGGTCGGACGAGCAGAGGCACAGGTGCCCGTGCAAGGTTCCAGCCGTGAGCTTGGCAGATGGGCTGGCACTCCTGCCTGGACGGAACAATTAGGCTGTACACACCGCGGCGCTTGTGTACACACACTCACATATACACACCAGTCTCTGCACTCAGACACAAACACACACACACACACACACACACACACACACACACACACACACACACATACACACACTTACCCCAGTGCTTCTAAGGAGGTACTTATTTAACACATTTTAACATACACCATTCCAGCCCAGATACATGCCTGTTCATAACACAGCCTGTACCCCAAAACAAAAGCATTACTCTACACATTTACCACAATAACTTTTTACTCTCCACTTGTCTTTATTGTAGCTTGACACTGTTTATCATTCTAACTGCAAACATTTTAAAGAACCCTAGAGGCACAATGCCATTTAGATCTGGATGATGCTGATCTGATCGTGAAACAGTCCAGGGACTACCTCTGTGATGACCTTTCAAATTGAGAGTGTTACATTGACACTCATGGACAACAAAACAAAACTCATGAGATGTGTGAAAAAGGCCGATAACTAGCTGCCACATCCAGGCATCTGCCATGTCCTTCTATTTCCACTTCAAAGTGCTTGGACAGGCTGACCTGGAGAAGTAAAAGAATGAACACAGCGACCTTCGACATAGGGTGTTGACAGCTACCTGCGTGACCATGTCAATCCACCCCAAACCACGAAGCAGAGACTGGCAGTCCTCCCTGAATGGCTTGGGGGTCTTTGGTTTCCCATGATGCCGAGCAGATGTCTGATTTGTCCCAGCCTGAGCCGTCACAGCGAGAGAGCCGCGCGCTTATCACGTTCCGCAGCAGCGATCCTCTCATCGCTGTTTCTTACAAGCGCCATTCCCCGCCTAAACCTGAAGCCGAGATGCAGAGATCTGGTGTCTCAGTTTCTGCCTTGGTCCCATCTGTCTAGTGTCGCCCAAGCAACTAAACAGACATTGGAGGCTGCTGACTCATTCTCATGTTCGAAAAAAAATAAAATAAAAGTGTCACGTCTTATGTAGTCCATTGTATGCAACGCAGTAAGTAGGTCGTCAGATATGACTGTACCAAAATTTGATAACAAGTTGTTCCTCAAAAAATAAATGTGCTCACTCAAGGGTGATTCACACTGTGTGCCAGTGTGTATGTTTGTGTGTGTGTCTGTCCCTGTGTGTGTGTGTGTGTGTGTGTGTGTGTGTGTGTGTTTGCGTGTGTGTGTGTGTTTGCGTGTGTGTGTGTGTTTGCGTGTGTGTGTGTGTGTGTGTATGAGTGCATTTGAGTTTTTGGAGACCATACACTGAAGGAGAGAGTTATGGACTGCATGTTATCATGATGAACAGTAAAGGTTTACTTTGTAGGAAAGGTACATTAGATTGTTGGTGAATATAAGTACATTGATGGATGGAATAGTCTTCACCAATGCGGATCTTTGGATTAATGTATCTTAAAATGAGCCCAAATCGCCGTTAAGGCAGCACAACGGAATTGCTAATCGCTAACGAGATGCTAGCGGCTACATTTAGAAATCTGTTGACATTTGCCTTCTTTGACACTATGACAAACTTTCTTAACACAGTCTAACACATGGGTCGGGAACCTATGGCTCGCGAGCCACCACTGGCTCTTTTGCTGACGGCCGGGTCTCTCGGACAAAATGGGTTAGAGAAAAATACAGAGAAAAAAAACGTGTAATCAAGGGATCAGCCTATGCCTAGTAGAAGGCTTAAATAACAGTCAATACTAGTTATATTAAAATGACAAGGCTTCAGGGCAAATACATAGGTCTATCTGAGTTATTTGATTTAACTTTCCACCTCACTTGACTCCGTAACCATAGCCTGCAAAATATTGTTACATTCGCGGCTGGTTGCCATGCCAATATCTAACAAAATCACAGATTTCCCTACATTTCCGTAAACGAGAAAACTTCCATTGTTAAAGTTGATAGGCTAGAGAAAAATATCGAAAAGGAAAAAAACGTATCGTGCATCCCTGGTGTTTCTATCAGCGATTTCGAAATTGAGGTTGCCGACCTGACCTCGTCTGGCATCTGGGTGGGCAAGTTCAAATCACTGAACGATCAGCTAGAAGGAATCACACGTCAGCGAGCACAGCTTGCGAGCGAACACAAGTAGACTGTCATGGGAAAGCTTCCATCTCAAGACGAACTGCTTCTAAAAACTTGGAATGAACTGCCCATTACATATCGCACATTGCAATATGTTAGCATTGCTGTGTTACCCATGTTCGGTTCCACTTATGCCTGCGAGAAATCTTTCTCACATATGAAAAATATAAAGACGAACCTGCGCTCGCGTTTAAACGACGAAAGCCTCAATGTTTGCATGAAGCTTCATCTCACTGAATATGAGCCAGACTACAAGGCCATCAGCAAGTCTATGCAGCACCAGAAATCGCATTAATCCGTGTCAGGCCTAATGTTCAATTTCAAGTGTTGTGTTGTCAACGTTGTTAACTTCATGTCGTTGTTACGCTGCAACATTGTTAACTTCTGTAATTTCCCATTGCCATTTACATTTCAAGTTACTAGTACAATAACTTTTAAAACTAGTAGAAAATGTATTTAAAAAAACTCTGTTGAATAAAAGTAACTGTTAGTTAAATATCCAGCCTTTTCTTGTAACTGTCTTTTTGTGGCCCTTCTGAGATCAAAAAAATAAATAAATGGTGTGACGCCCCGGCTCTGACATGCCGATAGGGGTTACGGCGCTTCCTCCCACTGCCTATGGGCTCAGATACACATACGCGTCTTTTTTCAGGCAGAAACGCTTCAGTAACGCCTTGGCAAAGTGCGGCGGCCAAAACAGAAGCGGTGCGCTTCCCTGCCTTGCGCTGGAAAGTTGAGAATAGTTCAACTTTTAAGCGCACCTGAAAAACGCTTCAAAGACGCAACGCGTGGTGGAGAAGGGGCGCACGCTTTAAACGCGCCGTACCATAGGAATCAATGCAGTTACAAAAACGCGTATGTGTATCTGAGCCCTATGTGGTGCTAACACAAGGCTCTGCTTTGTGTGTGTTATGCCTCCTGTTATTCTCCTAATAACCTGTAGGAGGAACTGGAGAGCACAAGCTGTTGATGATGAGCGGCGGGGCTCCATGCCAATGGCCATCCCTATATAGAGGTGTCCCGGGAACCTCAGACCAGAACTCTCTTCTGCTCTAGCTGGACGTTGGAGCGCTGTCTAGATGAAGGATTCTCATTGCTTTAGTTATATGCATTACACATAGTCTTCCGTACTGACTTACATGACACTTTACTTTACCGTCCATATCCCTTACTGACTATTGTCTTGTTGTTAATAAATGTTAATTGTTTAAAACGTACCCGACGGTGTCCTGTCTTCCCTGTGTTATGGCTACTCTGAGCTAAGTAGCCATCACAATGGTAAAAGTGGCTCTCCAGGCAAAAAAGGTTCCCGACCCCTGGTCTAACATCAAGCAAGTGCAACACAAGACAAAACAAGACGTAAAATAAGCTACTTACTAGGCCTGCAGAGAGTGGTAGGACAGGTAGGACAACAAATCAAATTTTGTGTCCACATAGCGCGACCAGTTTGATGTAGTGAAATACTGTTAAGTGGTATTGGTGCTTGGTATCAGCGAGTATTAGTATTTAAACAAAGTATTGACCAGATACCCCTGGTATCGGTGCATCCCATACAAGGTAACATAATATAAGCTATAAAGTGTGAGCTTGGTCTGGTTCATTGGTCTACACATACACTAAGCCTACAAACAAGCTGTCAATCAAAATCAGAGTTAAATGCAGTCTCTTTGTTGTTTCTACAGTGCCTGCTTCAAGCATGAAATGCTGCGTTTTTTTTTGTGTGCCTTAGATTAAGAAAGTGTGAATTCTTGAGGGGCCGTTACTACACTTGACATTTCAAGCATAGCCTACCATTAACCAACATGTCTTCCTTAAAAGACTCACTGCGGTATTGAAGAAATAAATGGATGAATCACCAAAAGTGACTGAGAGAAGAATAGCTGACATCCGAATGTCACCTCTGTTTCCCTCAACAACATATGGCACATGATAACTTTTCCTGTCTTACAGTGATGGTAAGCAGGTAGAATGTATTTTCATGACATTTTTGATGTTCTGCTCATAGTGGTTGACAGGTAGGGTTGACACGTAGGGTTGTGGGCATAAAGGGGGTGGGGTGGGGGGCGCTGTGAGAAGTGACAGGTCGCAGCGGAGCCAGACGAGGCACGTTTATTCCCCTGCTGAAATAGATGATTCTCTGGTACACGCTGCCTGTGAGATGTGCTTTTCGCCCTCAAAAAGGATGAATCAAACTAGAGTTATTTTGTTTGTCTCCTCAGCTGAACTGTCATCTTCAAAATCCCTCTCAACTGCTGCACTGTGTGTGAATGATACATGTTATTAATGTAATTGTTACATGTCAAACCACTGAGTACAATAACAGAGGGCACCTGCACAGAATCCATCTGTCTTTTCATCCACCCAACTTTTTATCCATCCATTCATTCTTCTATCTACCCATCCTTCCCTCAATCTGTCTATCTATCAATTTGCGATATAAAATAATTCAGTTATCTCTGAAGTTGACATTCCTTGTGCGATACAGATGCCATGCTTGTGACATTTGGAGGCTTTGAGGTCCTTATAGCCTCACATTTGAATTTGTCGTGCCCACAATGAAGCTTGTCTTTATTCATTTGTCGTGCAGCAGTCAGAGGCGTGTCGCCGACAGCAAGACAAGTACTGCCTGGTCTCATCGCAACTAGCCAGTCACGTAACTACCCAATGTCTGCTGACAGAATCTAATAAGCACGCCAAACTTGAAGAATGTACCGGAAGACAAAGTCAGGATTTCTGGAGTTTATTTCTAAGCTTGTTGTTCGGTAGACGGATAGACAGTCAAAAGGCAGGCAAACAAATCCAACAAGGAGAAGGCGGCGACAGGGTTGGTGTAGTTCAGATCGGGGTTCGGTACACAGGAAGGCAGTTTGAAGATCATGCAGATAATCCAATACGGAGAAGGCAAAAGCAGGGTTCGTTAAACAGGCAGAGGTCAGCAAAACTAGTAAATCAACACACAAGGGGGAACAGCTGGGACGCTAGAAACACAGAGCAAACTTAGACGAACTGGCGACGAGGAACACACAGACTAAATACACTAGTTGATTAGGAACAGTTGCAAACAATCAAGGCGGGGCAGACAATCACCACAGACGGGGCACACACAAGGGCAGGTCTGAAACTAACAAAACACAAAACTGAGGAATGGAGGGGGGTATAGGTTACAGATGTAAAATAATGCAACACAACATGCAGGCCTACATGTCTCTTACAATAGTAGAATACCAATATTCGGTTACATCAATGCTCTCCTCCTCTTCTCTTTGAGAAATCACATTTTAGCTTTTGGCGTGATTAACTCCAGTTGACTTCAACACTGTTGTTAAAATAGTCCACCAGATAAGGCTACTTCACTTTGTGGACAAATTACCAACTTTGAATTTCACATCCAATCAAATTTGGAGATCAGTGGCCTGAACCTTACTCTGCTCGGTCAAGAGGCTGAGCTGTAGCTCACTTTTACCTAGGAAGTAACAACACAATTTAGGTAGGCTGCCTAAAGATGGAGTTGACTTTTTCACAGAATGATTTAATGGCGTCAATTAAGTTGACCTTTAATGATTTCTGTCTTTTTCCCCTTTCATTTGGTGTGTCGTATATTCAGTGCATATAACGGTTTGCAAAGTTACAAAACCCAAAGAACAAGTCAGAACTCAAGCCCTTTGCCTTTGTAACAAGATGACACAAGCTCATAAATCTATACAAGCAGGCCCTTTATCTATATGCCTATACTTCCAAGTATAGGCCTACATCATGTTGTCTGTATACTGTATGTAAACATATATGTCTGTGTGCATACATGTGTGTGTGTGTGTTTGTGTGTGTGTGTGTGTGTGTGCGCGTGTGGGCATATATTTATATTTATTTTTCAGTCACCCTGCTTTAAAATTCATCTCACTCTCTGACAGCTCCAGTGAGTCTGACAGCTTTTGATTTAGGTGCTGATTTGGCCTTCCCAGCCCTCGCACACACACATGCACACACACAAACACACACACTCCACTCCCGTCTATCTGATTGATTTCAGGAAAGATGAGGCTTGAGATTGAGCGCCCCCCACCTCTCTCTCCTTTCCCCTACCTCTCTCTCTATCTCTCTCTCTTACTCCCCCCCCCCCCCCCCACTCCCACTCCTTCTCACTTTCTTCCTCTCTCTCTCTCTCTCCATCTCACTGAGTTGAATGTGTCTGGGTTCATCATGACAACCTCCTCCTCCTTCTCTTCCTCCTCATCTCTCAGCTCTGCAGGACTATTGGAGAGGAGGACAGAAGGAGGAGAAACACATGGGATAAACATAGATTTGTGTAAGACAGAGAGAATAAATAAAGGCTGATATGTTTATTTCCATGGTCCATTACGTCAACTATCAACATTTTACAGCAGATGTTGATCACATATGTAACAAACTTTTGACATGATTTTCAACCCTTGACATCTAACTGTCTGACATCTAACACTGACCCTGACCATAACCTGACCCCAACCATGACCTCAAGGTGATGCATACTTGCATTCTAGCTGTGATTCGGCCATATGGTGTTGTGTCCCAGCCCACAAACACGAGTGTCATACTGCTTTTATACAACAATTCTACCACAAACTTCTTGAGTTTAAAGACACCCGATTGTGATTTCTTTCATTCGTTTCTATTAGTTTCCTTAAATTA
>NC_137912.1:17563430-17618430 GCF_963457725.1 Sprattus sprattus
TTGTAGATTTATAGAGATTACATTTACAAAGTTTGAACGGGCTACACTAAAATTGAAATATCTATACACATAATGTACATAGATACTGTGTACATCAATAAAACATAACATAAACCTCTCGGAACAACCGGGGAAAATAAAGCGTTTGAAGTTCTGCATGTCCCTTGGTTTGGCTGCTAAGAGTGTCCCTCTCGACACACCGTAGTTAGAAGTGCGGAAATGTGGCGAACTGAGAAAAAGTTGTTTAACGAGTGTAAGTATGGCATTTTCTGTGACAGATTTTAACATTCACAAACTATTCTTTTATATTTGTCTATATAAATATGAATGCGGACACGGTCAGTCAGTTACACGTAGTGACAATGTGCGAGAACACTAGCCAGTTGAATTTGCCACATCAGCCGCTGTTGGGCTTTAACAACGGAATGCAGTCAATTGCAAACGACTGTCAGTCAGTCAGCAAACTTAATATTTTGTAGGCCTCGGTCACTACATGCAAACGTAGATATATTTTGGAGGATCATTTGTGACATGGCATACTATCTTGAGTGAAAGAATAACTGATTGGGAAAGAATAACAAATAAGAAAAAATAACGACAAAAGGTAGTTAAAACGTCAACTGATTAGTGGCCAGGGACCATAGCGTCAGACGTTCGATTGCTTGGATGAGCTAACGTTAAGACATGTTGATACCAGAGCCACGTACACTGAACTCGGGCTGATACAGAGCTAAATGTAGCTGTTTCTAAAATGTTATTCCGTTTGCTTTTTAATTATTAAATGAAGACAGTCACGTTAGCGATGGATTGACGTTATACCTTAGGCTATATACAATTCTTAGTTACTAGCTTAACCTAACTGTGATCTATTGCTATGAGACCCTGGTGAGATAAACAATGACCAGAGGTGTTAGTCTCCTCTGAACACATTGATATTTATATTAAAGTATTTTAAATGGTTGTAATCTGCAGTCGCTGACATGTGAGCAAGAAGAGACCCCTTCTCAGTTAGCGGACGGCGCCCTAGACTCCTGCGCTTTGTCCTAAACTCCACCTCATCCATAACCATGAGCAGCTTGGAAGAGGCGGCCGAGGAGGATGCGCCCAAGAAGGGGGACGTGTGGGCGTCGTCGGTGCGCTGCCTGGGCTACCTGTCCAGCCTGAACCTGATGGTGGCCGTGTGTCTGGGCATGTACGTGCGCTGGGAGTTATCTTCCGAGCCCATGATCCTGGTCATCTTCATCCTGGGCCTGTTTGTGCTGGGCATCGCCAGCATTCTGTACTACTACTTCTCCATGGAGTCAGCCAGCTTGAGCCTCTTCCACCTGTGGATCGGCTTCCTGCAGGGCCTCCTCTGCTTCATCAACAGCCCGGCGCTGGAGGCCGAGGTCAAGGAGCAGGTGGCCAACTACCTCCTCTTGGCAAGCGTGTCCGCCCGCGTGCTCTGGGCGCTGACGGAGCGCATCGGGGGCAGCGCCCGCTACTGTCCCGCGCTGCTCACCTCAGAGGAGCTGCTGGAGCTGCTGGGTTTTGGCATTGCCAGCACCACCCTGAAGATGGAGAAGCCGGCAGCGCTCTTGGCCCTGGTGTTGGCCCTGGCCGCCACCGTGGTGGACCTGCGCATGAAGTCTGCCCTGGCCTTACCCAACCTGGCCTGCTTCACGATTGTAACGTCCGCGTTCTTCTTCCAGGCCCTGCACATCCGGGCCAACCCGTTTGCGCTGGGCTGCTACCTGGGCCGGCTCGTGTGTGACCCCCTGCTGGACGTCTACTTCAACGGGTTGGCCCCCACAGAGCGGTGGCGCCCGTTCCTCTCGCTGCACCGCCTCTGGAGGATGCTCTCGTTGCTGCCGCTCGGACTGCTTGAGGGGGCCTTCTTTGGACTGTGCGCTGTTAAGCTGGGTAACCTGGAGATGTGGTACCTGGTTATCCCGGGTTTCTGCGTGTTCGGGCTGTTCTGGGTGCTGTGCCATGCGGTGTTCCTGGCGTCACTGTGGGGCTTCCACTCCAAGCTCAGTGAGTGCCAGAAGGCCCACCGCGCTCAGGCGTCCGAGCTGAGGTCCATCGACCGAGTCATGGGGGCCAGGGGCATGCGCCACTTTTGCCTGGTGTCGGAGAGACTGGTGTTCTTCAGCCTGCTGTCCACAGCCATACTGGGGGCCGTATCGTGGCAGGTAAGGGGGAGTTGGGCGCTGGAGGGTGTGTGCGTGTGCGTGTGCACGTGTGTCTGTGTCTGTGTCTGTGTCTGTGTCTGTTTCTGTGTCTGTGTCTGTGTCTGTTTGAGTGTGAGTGTGAGTGTGAGTGTGTGTGTGTGTGTGTGTGTCTGTGTGTGTTTTTTTTTCTGGCCATATGATGTGCACAACATCTTCAAAGTCAGCCTTGTAAGCACAATGCAGACTTTATACATATTTGTAATATTTAATCATCCATTGTCCATTTCTGTAGTTTATATTTCCCTGTACATTCATATTATCATACTTTTGTTTCTGTGGCATCTTTCTTGAGGTTAAAATAAACCTTTCATATTCTGATCATTTCACCTCAAAAGCAAGAAGGTTTATAAACCCCTTCAATAATGCCAATTGGTATTGTGTTTGATATTGTTGGAAAGCCTGATTAGTCACCTTTACAAGGAGGTAGCCTACAACTTGTAAGGATCGTGCATTCGTGGATTGAGCAACACAGCTAAATGTGTGGGTAGCGGCCTAAATAAATGTGCCAAAATCCCCTGCAATATTCTTCTGTTGGTATTCACTCTTGTTTTGAGCTTCAAGTGCTGGCAGGTGTATGCCAGTCACAGTGTGACTGGGATCTGAGTGGCACCTAATTGACAGCACTTGTGTGCATGGGTCCTGCAACTTTGTTGAGTTTGTGTGTGCTCCAAGCATAAACATGAAGGCGTTACATTCAGGATAAGGCCCGTGCAATAGGGCAACTGGAAGCTGGTGTTCCAGTATGCATAGTGGCAGCATTTTTTGGTGTCAGCCCTGGTACCATTTCCAAACTTAGGACCAAGTTCTGTGAGACTGGTGAAGTCAAAGACAGACCACGAAGTGGCCGTCCCAGGAAGACAACACCCCAAGAAGACCGGTTCCTCATCCTTGCTTCACTGAGGAACCGTAGGCTTTCTTCCAGATTTACAGGCAAGATTTGCACAACGGTATAGATAAATCTCTGATCAGACGGTGAGGAGCAGACTGCACATGGCCACCAAGCAACTCAAAACAAAATTGAATACCAACAGAAGAATATTGCGGGGATTTTGGATTACCAACAGAAGAATATTGCAGGGGATTTTGGCACATTTTTTTAGGCCGTACCCACACATTTAGCTGTGTTGCTCATTCCAAGAATGCACGATTCTTACAAGTTGTACCTCGTTGTAAAGGTGACTAATCAGGCTTTCCAACGATATAAAATACAATACCAATTGGTATTATTAAAGGGGAGGAATAATCGACCGAAATAATGTTGCCGGAGGAGTTTAGTTAGGCTAAGTACAGTGACATGTTTTCAGCTAACTTAAGTAGTGTAAACCAATGAATGTCATAAGTCATACATGTTTGTGTTGCTATTGAGTTGAGAGATGTATAGATTCCATATGTCGACCTAATTTGAGCAAGTTATCAGGGGAATCATTTTTACTGCAACTTTCAAGCATCAGGCTAGTTTTAGCCTATTTGCTTCTGTTATTCTGTGGACCATCCTTTATAGACTGAATGTCTGAATGATTCACTCCTGAATGGAACTGCATTCACAAGTTAGTCAGTGGCCCTGTCACACCCTGCCCTCACTGGAGTAATTAACACCTGGGTAACCAGTCTGGAGAGATCATCCCCACCTCTCTCACTCTATTTTCATTTCACTTTCTTTCTCTCTCTCGTACACTCACACTCACTCGCACACACTCTCTGACGCTCTCTGCCTCAGGTGAGAGGACACCCTCCCCCCCCCCACACACACACCAAATTCCTTATCTGTCTCTCTCTCTCTCTCTCTCTCTTTCTCATTCTCACTCTTTCTGCCGTAGTGCGATCACTGCTAAAGGCTTCTCTTGGCACCTTGTCTAACTGTGTTTGATGATGCTCTCCCATTCTAGATTCCATTGATTGCTAGATAAGTACCGGTTTATTAACATTTTTCTGTGCTTATGTCACTACACCTTGTGAGTCATCGTATTTGATTGAGCATTTGACGTATCTTGTGTTATGTGGCTTGTTCAGATTGTGCAAATACTTTCGTCGACTTAAGTGTACCAGAATCCCAGGCTTTTGACAATGTCATACCGTACCCTCTAACTAATAGGAGGGTGCTATTTGAAAGAGAGGGCAGGTTTTGAGGGGGGGAAATATTACAAAATCTGATCATGAAATTAATAAATAATACTCTCAGATTGAAAGACCATGCTCTCATTAAAGACTAAAAACTCAGTAGTCTACAAGGCTGTGGTGGTGAGGATGCTGTGGTTTGTGCACAACCACCGTGTGCGGTAAAAAGGCTGGAGCGTTGCAGCGTCTGCTCGTTGTTTGTGGTTGTGAATTCAATTAACTGTCGATATGGGCTTGTGTTGACAAGAGCCTCAACAAACCCAGCCTTGAAGCTCCCCAAAATACACATCTGAATAGACAGTGCAGTCTGTATTGTCTAGTTCTATCTCAGTCTTTCCCTCTCTGTCTCTCTGTCTGTGAGGTAGTTTTGTGAAACTGATTCCCCAAAGAGCTGTCAACCTGTTCATGATGAGACTGTTAGCATTGCTATCAATTCTGTCTCAGTCTTTGTACCTCAGATGTGGACCAGTGTTTGATGACCAGGGTGTAGACTACAAAGCTGCTGATGCTGGCATGAAGCTGGGCCTGACATGGTTTTGATGAACCATAAACTATGTCACGTTTGTCTCTCACTTCTCTGCCATTGGTGTTCATTCTCTCTTTCTCTTTCTCTTTCTCTTTCTCTTTTTACTCTGAGAAACGGATAGGTTGTTGGATGTTCTAATGCACATTATGGGTTACAAGGGTGCAGAAATGTAAAGGTTTGATTCAATTAACAAGTATTTTAAATCTCTCTCTGTGTTCTCCTTCCCTCTCCTCTTTTCTCTCTCTCTCTCTCTCTCTCTCCCCCTCACCCTCCCTCAGCTCGATAAAGGGTTGTTTATGGGGGTGTTGCTGGTGGTGCTGCCATTAGAGTCTCTGGCTTATGGCCTCTTCCATGAGCTGGGGAGCTGCCTCGGTGGCACCTGCGCCGGATACGCCGTGGTCATCCCTACCTGCTACCACAGGTACACACGCACACACACACACACACACACACACACACACACACACACACACACTCACTTGCTCTCTTCTGCACGTGCACGCTCACACACACACACACACACACAATCTCAATGCACTCACGCATATTCTCTCTCACGTACACACAATCTCTCTCTCACTCGCGCGCTCACAGACGTACACACACTTGTGTTTGATTTACTCCTGTGAACTTCAAAAGCTGTGCAAGTATCTCAGCGTTTTGAACCAAACTCAGGCAGCACTCAGCGGTTTGTAGATTTAGCCAGACACATCTTCCATGCCAGCCTGGAAACAGAGGCAAGGCAAGTGTATTTATATAGCACAATGCATACACATTGGTATTGCAAGGAGCTTTACAAATAGGCAGATGAAGGAACATAGAAAAATAAGCCATTTGAAAAAAAACGAACTGGGGCTGGAAGGAAGCATATGGGCTCCTGGTAGGGCTTACAATCATCTGGTGTGGAATCGACATAGGTAAAACGAGAAAAGTAAAAAACTCAGATTTAGGTCTGATTATTTTGAAGAAATGTAATACTTGATGCTGTGCCGTACTATTAAGTTATACAGTTATACGGTATAGATCACAGAGTGCTGCTCCATGCCTTTGAAACCAGAGTAAAAATCTATTTGAGAGAGCATGGATTAAAGTCCAAGAGAGCACAAGCTCCCTCTTAAATGTTTTAGACCCAAGACAGTGCAAGAGCAACCTGACTAGAATCTCAAACCATCTCTCCCTCCCTCTCCTCTATCTCCCTCTCTTTCTAAAACCATCTCTCCTTTATCTCCCTCTCTCCCCCCCCCCCCTGCTCCAGATACACAAACACTTAACGCAGTGTAAGAAACAACTAATGGACATGAATGAATGAACCCAAGCTTGTTCTGTGGAGAGGGAGGCTTTAGCTGTCTGAATGTCAATAACAGAGTGGGGGGAACAGCATGAGTTCAGGGAGATGGGGTTGTTGGGTGTTTTGGTAAGAGGGAAGGGGTGGTGGCGGTGGTGATTGGGCATGTGGGGCCAAGTGTGAGCGGGTGCTCAGTATTCTGTTGGCACCCCGTGAACAGGATGGCTGGAAGGCGGGCGGGCGAGCCAGGCACATGAGGAGAATGCGGCGAACGGGGTAGGCTAATCTGTTGTCAGACGGGCACAATCATGATTTTACCATGATGAGTGCCATTCGGGGGGAAGAGGGGAGAGGTGAAAAGGGAAGGAGAGAGAGAGAGGAAGAGAGAGAGAGAGAGAGAGAGAGAGAGAGAGAGGAGGAGGAGGAGGAGGAGGAGGAGGAGGAGAGTGCAAAAGGGAGGAGACGGGTTGATAGAGAGCAGACGTAGAGGAATGAAGAGAGGAAAAGTAAAGAGGCATAAGGAAAGAAGGAAGGGAGGAAGGAGAGAGGAGGAGTAGAAGAATGAGAGACACTGATAGGCAAGGCGAGGCAAGTTTTTAATAACACGATTCATACACATTGATAATTCAAAGTGCTTTACAAATGAGCTGATAAAAGAACAGAGAAAAAGAAGAGATTACAAAAGGAAAAGTGCATTATTAAAGAACATAAATTAATAAGAAGTTGAGGGCATTTGATCAGTTGGCAAAACAGTATCTGAGAGCGATTGGGTCTTTAGGCTAGATTTGAAATGTATTTAATCATGAAGTATTGGGGGAATGTGGTAGCCTGGGTGCCAACCAAACTTAGCCCCGTCCACAACATTTGAGGTCTGGCCTTGCTCCGTTGGGAAGAAACTATGCCGAATCAAATTCTGTTCGTACCAATCAAAGTGTCAGGGCGGGCATTACTGTATACGATGACGATGGACAGATGATCAACAGTACCGTTATCAACCACGTCACTTAAGAGCGCTTGGGTTGAATTCGTTTTCAACAAACATGGCTGCCACTGGAGAGCTGATTGGTTGTAGGTCTATCCAATTGAGCAAAGAGGCATTTTTTTCCCTGGTTCGGTCGAAACATGACCCATAATCACAGCCCATTGGAGCAGTATCAGACTCATATTCTGACTAGAATTATGAGTATGACAAAGACAGGCTAGGAATGTGGTCCATTATTTTCTGTTTTTATAAGAAGCTGTTTAATGGTCTTTCTAGGGAGGCCTGGGGAAAGACTATTGCAGTAATCAACCCTGCTGAAGAAAAAGACTATTAATGAGATTTTCTCTCAATGATGTGTCAACGTAAGTCTTTCGCTGTAAGGTTTTTGCGTCAAAATGAGTCTCAGTCCTAAGTCTTTCCTCATTTGTCCTAAATAAGATTAATTCGGTTTTGTCCTTACTCAGCAGTAATTTTGAGACATCCAGCTGTTAATTGGATAAGTGCATTGACAAAGAGATTCTAGAGGACCATAGTCTGTAGGCGAGAGGTCTATGTGGGTATCAGCAGCATAGCTATGATTAGAAATCTCATTGTCTTTAATGATTTAAAGGAGCATATCAAGGTTGAATAATAAAGGCCTCAGGACTGACCCCTGGGGTACACCAAAAATTAGCTGTTTTTTTTTTTCAGGGCCAGAGTGTCCAGATTGAATAGCTGAGAACTAAATATGAACAAGAGAGAGGTGGGCAGGAAATAGAGAGATGGAAAAGATCCTCCTTCCTGTTCATGCTCAAGATGGCACCTTTATGCTCTATGCTTTAGTGAAATACACCTCAGGAACATTTCACATAATCTCAAAGTGTGTGTTTTTGTACATGATGAAAAGCAGGGTTGCTACAAGAGTTAGGAAAACTATGTCTACGACTGAAAATATTGATGAATGGGCACCACAAAGGATCATAAGCAGAAACGATGAGTGATGAGGATGGAGCAGGTGAAACAAGCCTACAAAGTACACTGAACAAACTCTGGGACCTCAGGCGGGACAATAAACAACAGTTCACAGAGATTAAACAAGAACTGTGCAGAACCAACAACAAACTGGATGAGGCTGAGGGGCGAGTTGATGAAGCAGAAACAGCACTACAGGCAGCAGCAACTCTACTGGAACACCTCTCACAGAGCCCAACCAGCATGGATGATTAGCTGACTGACCAGGGTTTACAGAGATAATATTCGGATCTATGGCATACCTAAAGAGTCGGAGGGTTAGAACATCTTCCAGTTTCCTGGTAAACCTACTGAGGTTCTCAGGAACTCTATGGAACTGAAGATCGAGAGAGCACAAGGGGCTCCTGCCCCCAAACCCACTGAGCCACAGGCAAGCTTATTGCCAAGTTGGTGAGCTACAGTAAAAGAAGAGGTGATCTGTAAAGCTTGGCAGGAAAAACATGGACCATGACTCCCCTCCTACAATCCTTAAAAGGCATATTGAATATGCTAAAGTAAAGATAACATTAAAGGACAAAAAAAAATTAAGTGTCAAACCACCTACCCAGCAAGTCTACTGGAAGAGGAGGATCAAACGGAAAAAAGAACACTAGACAGTTAGACGGTCTAACCAGGGCAAAATCAGAGACAGCGGTAGGCCTTGAGTTAAGGTGGCTGGAATTACTGGAATTACAGACAGACAGACAGACAGACAGACATCCATCACTGACATGATAGCTGGCATCACTCACAGACAGACAGACAGCACTGGCGTCACTCAGAGAGATAGCCAGGCCGTACTGACATCCCTCACAGACAGATAGACACTTTTGACAACACTCACTAGCAGACAGACAGACATCCTGCATAGACAGACAGACAAACATCAGTGACATCACTCACAGACAGACATCAGTGACATCTCTCACAGCCAGGCAGACATCCTGCATAAACAGACAGACTTGGCTGGCATCACTCACAGACAAACATGGGCAAAAATGGTTTGACCGATATGAGGTAGGACTGACAGAGTGAGACTGTTGGAAAGAAAAGGCAGACAGACATGCAGAGATTTCTGCTCGAATAGATCAGTGGAACACACACACACACACATACGCACACACACACACACGCGCACACACACATACACACTTTTAACAGAGGTTTTTGAACCTTAGATCCATCTTCATTGCCTGCAGCTCTCTCATCTGCTGTGGCTATCTGAGGTAAACCACACAGAGAGGGGAAAAAACACTCTGCCCTTATCATAACACACCCTCACACACACACTCCCCTCTCTCCTCTTCTCTCTCTCTCTATCTTTCTATCTTTCTCTCTCACACACACACACACACACACACACACACAATATCTCAAGCATATGATCTTAATAAATGTTCTTTAATTATTATTCAAATATTCTTCCTCTTCCTCTTTCGAGACATCTTTCTTGACTTCTTGACATTTCTTGTCTCCAAGTGTTTCCATCGTCCTCTCTGTTCTTTTCCTCGCTCTGTATGCATGCGTCTGCCTCAGTTTCTATGTCTGATTCTTTGTATTTGTGTCTAGCTGGAGTTCACTCTTAGCTGGACCTGACACCGCTTAAGAGGGGTTGTCTGCAACAACATGTGTATGAATGACTGTGCGTGTACATAAGCATATGGTTAAAATGTCTGTGTGTGTGTGTATGGGTGTATGCTTTGTGTGTGTTGTTTGTTTGTTTGTGTGTGTGTGTGTGTGCGTGTGTGTGTGTGTGTGTGTGTGTGTTTCACCCTAACCCATAGATCTACACACGCACTGAGGTTAATGTTCATTCATGTGTTTAAAGGGGAGATGAACCCTGAATGTTTCCTACATACATTCACAATATGCAAGGACTTTGCATACACGAACATACAGACCTGAATAAGATGCACAATCACACACATTCTTTGCAGTTAGCAGAGATTTGAGTGGAACTGCGCCCTGAAATGTGTGTTTGGAGCTGATCTCCTCAATGCTGGTGTCAATATTGACAAAATTCGTACCTGTATTCCGACCCATAAGTTTGAGTCTCATTTTCATTTCCTGATTAAGACTCATCATTCACAGGAGTTAACAGCCCCACTATCCCCCCCATAACCTCTCCCCCCCATTGCCCACTTTTTAGCATATAAAAAATGCAGGTGAAGTTGGGGAAGAAGGTACACTCTAATGTTCTTCCATACATTTAGAAGTGGCCTTCGTGGCTAACCCTGACCTGCTCTCTCTAACATTTATCTCGGTTAGAATTCAGTTGTGACTCATGTTCACGAGTGTGTTTGTAAGGACAAGAGATGCTTCACCTTGATCCAGACAGTCACAGTCTGCCTCCATGAACAACACAAAACAAAACTTGCAGCGGTGTCTCTCCCTCGCCCCTAACCATCGCGCTCATTTCTCCCATCATCTCTTCCCTCTTCTCTCCCTGACGTCTCTCCTCGTCTGTGATCCCCTAGGCGTCCTAGACCTCTTTTGCTTCTCTTCACATCTTCCTTTTTGTGTACTTTCTCGCGTTTACAAAGCCTTCTCTACCTCCATTCCATCTTTTCCTGTTCTGTTTCCCCCACTCGTCTTCTCATCCCATCTACCTATTTCTTATCACCTCCCATATGCCCAGTCTAATAATGTTCTTAGCGTCGCTTCCTTCCAAGTAGTGGATCCGGGCTTGATTCTCAGGCAATGCAGGATATCAATGTCAGCCACTTTGAACGAAAGTGTCTGCTAAATACTTCACCTTCATCTTCGCCATATCTTTCATTACCATGTACCTCTCTTCTGCCAGTGCCACAGCTCTCCTCTCACATGAACTCTTCTGACCTCTCTCCTCTGTCTAGACACACACACACACACACATTCCTTTCCTGTAAACTCTCTTCCTCTCCTCTGCTTGGCACTGACTACACACACACATATATTTCACAAGCCTCATAACATGCCTCTCTTTTCTTCTCTTCTCTTCTCTTCTCTTCTCTTCTCCCCCCAGTGCTGATGGCCAGCCGGTCCTCCTCCCCCCTGAGCACGTGCAGGAGCTGAACGCGCGCTCTACCGCCGCCCTGTCTGCCGTTCAGCGCCTCTTCTCTCACCACCTCATCCACACGTTCGGCTGCGACTACTCCACCAGCGGCCTGACGCTGGAGACCCTGCTGGGCAAGCTACGCACCTTCCTGGAGCTGCAGACGGCAGAGGGCCCGCGCCACGACACCTACCTGCTCTACTACAGCGGCCACACGCTACGCACCGGAGACTGGGCTCTGGCAGGTGAGGGAGAGAGAGACAGTTTATATATGTCTATGTGTTAGTATGGAGAGAAAGATGGACCCATCTGTCCATTAAATGTTCATTCTATGGCCAACGTTCTTTCTTTAAGGGTACTGGTGCTGTATGCAGTGTACTGCAGAGAGTGAGTGAGAGAGAGAGAGAAAGAAAGAGAGAGAGTGAGAAAAATAAATGGATGCCCTGCTGGACTCCTACCTGCTCTGCTAGAGCGGAGACTGGCCGCTGGCGGGTAAGAGCGAGCACCTGTGTCCATGTTTCAGGATGTAGAGAGAGGAGAAAGAGAGAGAAAAAAAAATTGAAATAGACAAAGATAGTAAGCATGCAGAGCGGGAATGGAGTTGGGGGGTGCTGGGGGTGCCCCGGCATGAGGCATGATGGAGAACCACTGCCTTCCATCAAAGTGCTCAGAGCTGTATTCCTCCCTCTGCTGTCAGATAGTATAAGCAGGGAGCTTCTTTATAGACCCTCGTGTCTGAATGCCATTATGTGTCTGGACTTTGCCTTGTACTGCCCTCTATTCCAGTTTCATTGGGTGTTAATATTTGCCTTCTGTCAGAGAGCGAGAGAGAGAAGGAGACAATGGGATGACTGGGAAATGGGATTTACCTCAGTGTTCAACACTAGAATAGGGGTTGAATGAGGAAGTGTAGCCATTCATTCAGTGCTTTCAACTTCCTGGCATTGGCAGGTGACAGTGAACAGAAGCCAGTTTATAGGTCATAGGTGTGTCTTCTCATCCAAATTTAACTCACCCGGTTAAACCCATATACAGGGCTGTAGTGGTTGAATTACAGGTGGGTAAACTATGAATTTTGTGATCAGACAGACCTCGACACGAAGCAACGCACAACAAAGCGTTGCGACTCTGTTAGGCTGTCCTGGCTATATTCCATTATGCTATTAGTTAAAGTCCTATTAAATCAATGACAGTGAACACATGTATTTGTAGTTTAATTTTCAAGTAAACAGTAAAGAAAAGTATGTGTAGGCCTCACAACAATGAAGGGGGTGGAGGGGGAGACAAAAGTAAGGACCTCTAGTCTATAGGACCTAAAAAAAATGAAGGCCTCTGGAAACAGGCCCTGGGTGTTACAGCTGAAAAGTATCTTATAAAAAGAAACCATGCTGCAATTAAACACTTCCCCTGTTCTATAACCATTGAAGAAACCTCCTATGTCAACACAACACAACAACACAATTCATCATGAAAGTAAAAAACAAATAATGATAAAATAAATATTAATATTTTTCTACTGATCTGTGCTTTAAATGTATTTTATGCATGATTCCAATCATGGTGAAAATGTATTAAAAAAACCAAACACTGAATTTGCGCATGTCTTGTTGAAAATGACAGGAGACAGCGAGACGGTGCGGCAGCGAAGAGCTGTTCCTCATCTGAAATTGCGCAATCCCTCAAAATATGTCTGCATTTTTCAGTGAATTAGCCTAATCAACGGCGATATGCGTGAGGATAATTACTCATGCATCTTCAATTGCTGAAATTATTTATGTTTTATTAGGCCTATTTAGATGGGACCGGGAGGCTGGCTTGTTACCTGCATCATCTTATTTGCAAGCACGTTACTTATAGAGTTTGTCCCTGTTTTTATGCGATGTTGTCCGAACCAAAACAACGGTTAAAAACGTGAATTGATCGTCTTAAGTCTTACTTTTTTACTTGAGGCCTTTTGCAGGCATCTATGGGAGTGGGAGCACTCGTTGGCCTGATATCCATGGCTAAGTAATCCATTCCGGTCAGGTAGACAGGCAGGCTAATCCACAACGTGTATGTGTTTACATACTTCCTGGAACCTGATTGGTGTCGCCGCCACAGCCAAGGCACTGATTGGAGGGTCGCAGACCATAATACAGTGCAGATAGAAATGATTTAGACTACAGCGTTAATATGTTCCACAATTTGAAATGTAGGTGTTTCTGATTATTCCAACGGCAGAATACAATGCCCAGGGAACTGTGAGGTGCGTAAATGATATTTAGAGGTATGTAAACGCTATTTCCAAAATTCCATAGGTGCGTTTACCCTCCACTACAGCCCTGCCCATATACAGTATATATTGCACCATAAAGCCCTTAACTGAGCCGGGTGCACCCAGCCAGTCAAACTCTGCTCTTGGATAAGCGAACACACCTGACTAAATTACGCAGATTTTCGTCCGTCTGATTTCCACTGGCAGATGTAGTGGGGCTGGGAGATCCACACTGTTCTCCAAGAACAGTACTGGGAAGTGCCAAGGCAAGGGAGAATCCAGAGGACCTGTATTGCTGTGGTGACTGCTATCCTCTGGTGTACAGGTCCTGGTTCATAAGACAGAGAGGACTTGGTGGTGTTGGGAGGAGGAGAACAGCCAATACATGAAATGAAATGAAATGCAAATTCAAAGTAAAGAAAGTGAATGATTGTCTGAATGGAGGGTTGTGAGCAGTAGCGTAATGGAACAAGGTTGTCTGAATGGAGGGTTGTGAGCAGTAGCCTAATGGAACAGGGTTTTCTGTCTTGCTGTGGATTGTCATGGAAAGGCATTGTGCATAGGACTTGTACATGTATACTGTATGTACTCCTGTGTAGAGGGGCTCTCAAGCCTTCACCTGGAGTGACCCCCCCCCCCACCCTCTATTCCTGTTTCCACCTGAGTAAATTCAGTGTGATTATACTGAAGGCTAATGCTCTTGATTAGCTGAAGAAGGTGTGTGTGTGTGTGTGTGTGTGTGTGTGTGTGTGTGTGTTTGAGAGTGCTACTGATGAGCTCTGTCAGCTTTATGCAGAGCAGGGAAAAATGGAAAACTCTTGTCATTTAAATATATACACACACACACACACACACACATTGTATGTATAATAATATATTCATGTATAATGACATTAAGAAGTACTATATGAGGTAGCCTACTGATTTCTTGTACTCTGTGTAGAACCAATGGCTTGACTCTTTCTCCACTGGCTGAATCTCCTCCAGGATATGGACATAATTAATGTAAATGTGATGGAGCAGACGGGGGTGTGTGTGTGCGTGTCTGTGTGTGTGCGTGTGTATGCGTATGCGTGTGTGTGCGTGTGTGTGCGTGCGTGTGTGTGTGTGTGTGTGTGCATGTGTGTGTGTGTGCACACGTACTCGGGTCAGAACATTCTGCAGCTGAGCGCTCTGATGGGAACTGGAACAGGATCAGAAACCGTGGGGGCGGAGGCGGGGGGGTGTAGCCTAGCTGTCAGACCCAGAAAGCAATTCCTCTCTGAACCATGACACCATTGAACTCCCCGCTCTTGTTTCCAGTCTCCATTACTGAGGTGCCACTCTCAGCGCAGACAACTCAAGTTGTCCAGTGGTTTATAAGCCTCGGCCTGCGTTGTCCTGCAAAGCCTTCTGTCCCGGTCCTGTTTGGTGCCGTCTGGCCTAGATTGGTATTTTGCCAGAGGAAATCCAGAACAATAGAACATCCGCTTTCTCTAGGCGGAATTACACTCCATCTGTAGATCTATTTATTGGTAAACAAAGAATTCCCTTAACAGTATTGTCCTCGTTCATACAAGACGCATACAAGAAATGAGAAATTAAAGATCTTAACAGTAACAATATGGTTCTCTGAGCAAAACATCCACACTGTCTCCCTACAATGAAGGACCATGCATCCTGCCAGCAGTCATATCAGTGGGCTGTATGGTCAGCATCAGGCCCGGTTCTGAAGGGGTAGCAACGGGAGCAATTGCACCCGGGCCCGTGTAGAGGGGGGCCCGTTCTCTTTGATCCTTTCTGATATACCGAGTGTGTCTCTAACAGCACAAGTTGACCCTGTGGCCTGTGCAACGCAATCTCCCTATTGGCTGTTAGCGATTTTTTTTTTTTAAATGTATCAAAACACATGTATCACACCCCCCTCCCCCCGTGGGAAAATCGCGACGCAGGCTGGTTAGTTAGACGCGAGCCTCGCAGCCTGCATTCTATCAACGAATGTTACGAGATGAGGTTACTAAAATATTCTGCATGTCTACTCAGTTTAACCCTTCCAAAACGATGTGCGCCCGTGGGGCGTTTGGTGGTATTTCTATTAATAGAATGTAAAATCTCCGCGAGTTTTTGTCCTCCAAAAATAAAACTAACACCCTGAGAAAGCTTGAATCTTCTAGTTTTCAAATATATCCAGTTCGAAACAAACAAATGAATGAGCACTTTGTAAGGAGAATACAGGTAAAGCCTTGCATATTTCTCTCTCAGAGTGTATAAGCAACCGGTGATTGCCCACCCATTAGCAGATTAGGGCTATTCATATGATAAACTCATGGTAAATCTCGGATCGCTATTGGGTAATGACGTTGCAGTAAAACGTGAGAAAACGCCCCATTTTCCCGTATAAACAAGGCAGCATGTAAGGATGTTTACATTTGGACTGAAGAGATACATGATGGCGAACTCCTTCTCTGCTGCCGAAGCCTTGCGCCAAATTCAAGAAGACCTAGTCGGCGAGGAGGAAACCACATCCTCAGATGAGAGCGATGACGATATGGAAGATGAACACATGCACTTTGAGCTTCGTCTTTACCCCGTTGAGGATATCCCTGTTGAGTAAGTTTATTTGTTCACCTAGCTCTTGTAATGAATGCTGTTGATTAACTTATAGGGAGTAAAATGCTCCTCTGAGTTGAACGAAATATTTTAGTATGCTACTGTTTGCATAGTGAATAAATTACTTCATGCTTCTAAGACTATTGTATGGTAGAATATAATTCTCAGAGTTGCGTTAATGATGTTAGGCTATATCAACGATTGTTGTTGACGTTTCGAGTTGGTTGTCTGTGCTAATATAAGTAAAACATACTTGGTGACTATATTGCAGCCATTGATGTAAAAATGCAAACGTGTCTTACTGTTATAGCGAGTAAAATGCACGTCGGTATGCTATGAGTTGAATGGAATGTTTAGTATGCTACTATTTGCAGAGCGATTCAATCACTTTATGTCGCTAAGACTATTGTAGTAGAAAACATATTTAATTAACAGAGTTGGGTAAATGATAACAGGCTACACATATAAACGATTGTTGTCTGTTCTGAGATTAGTAAAACATAGAACTACATGGTGACTATATTGCAGCGGATGGTGTAAATTGCAATCGCTAAAAACGTGTCTTACTACTGTGGGTAGTCGTTAGTGTTATTATGACGCGTATGGTAGGTGTGAATCAAAACTAGGAGGTGTTTGTGATCGAAACTGTAGTCGTTAGAGCGCTAAAGTGATATGTGTTACAATGCCCGAACATAAAATGAAAGAGCAACAGTTAATTTTATTTTACTTTATTACAGAAACTTGGAGAACATTGCACCTACACCGCCAAGGAAGAGAGCACGCTGTCAGCCTAACCCAGATCTGTCGTCATGGAAGTCAGAGGGTGACAATGATGCAACTCCATCAGCACTGAGGTTTTTTCCTGCAAGGGAGCCTGGTGTGCAGCTGAATGCAGCAGACAACCACACTCCTCTAGACCTCTTCAAGTTGTTCTTTTCAGAGGATGCTGTGGAAACCCTCTGCCAGAACACCAACAAGCAAGCTGCTAGGAGCATTGCCAGAGGTGTAAAGTACAAATGGGTGGATGTTGGAGTTGCATTCTACAGATACATTGGACTGGTTTCTACATGTGCATGATCAAGCTGGATCACATTTCTGACTACTGGAGGAGAAACACCATCTTGTCCATCCCTTTTGTGGCAGATGTGATGGTAAGAGACAGGTACCAAACCATATCATGGAATGTGCACATGAGTGACCCAAGCGAGGACATGGTGAATGATGCCTACCTTTATGTACCTACTTGTATGCACCTTATTTTATGTACCTACTATGCCTTTACTTTTATGCACCTTATTAAATTCACCTTCTTATGCACCAAGCTTGTTTGCAATTTCTTGTATGTACTTTCAAAGCTGATGGTTGTGGGGGAGAGATAGCCACAATGACAGTCCAGGGCCATTGACAGGTGAGCCATACTGGGGAGGGGCACTCACAGGGCAGTTTACACCTCTTTCATCAATATGCAAAGTGGTCTAGGTGGGAAAAAGTGTCACCTTGTAAAATTCTTATAATTAGTGTAGAAATCACACACACTTTCTGAATGCTAAACCCACCTATGTGGAGCAAACACATATGTTTACAAGGTTCAGAGTAAAAAAGAAAACTTCCAAAATATTTAGAATGTGTTTTTTGTAAAAAGTCTGAGCACCTCTAAAGCTAGAGTTAATTTGAGTGTCTTTAGATTTAATTTTAATACAAAACTTTTTTTACTACATTTATTTTACTCTCATTTTATTATTGCTGAGTTGTTCTAGAATATAATCATAAATTCCACTTTTGCCTAATGGTTTTTAGTTAGGTGAAATATACAAAAATATCAGGCATGGCAGACTACCTAACAGAGTCAAAAAAAAGCCCTCTGGGTTGGAAGTGTTAAGAAGTGCTTCCCAAGTAAAGGTTTGAAAAGAACTTCAAGCTTCAGACTTTCTGTTAGGGAAGCTGTTATCTATCTGCAGAGCAAATGTCAGGCTCATACAAAAACATTAACGTGAATTAATTGATGCTAATACCTAGCACGGTGTCTAGGATTTCCCATATACGTTTGCATTAAGCTAACGTATTTTCTACCACAGTAAAACATGCAATACTATGTGATTGTTTTTAGAAAACGAATGTTACGTGATGAGATTACTAAAATGTAGTCTGCATGTCTGCTCAGTTTAACAGTGCTACCCAAGCAAAGGTTTGAAAAGAACTTCAAGCTTCAGACTTTCTGTTAGGGAAACAGCTTTCTATCTGCCAAGCAAATGACAACACGCGCAACCTTTGGGAGCATGAACTGCACTGAGTTTTTGCGCAACAATTAACCCCAACCTGAAGCAAGCAGCCGCCTTTAGTAGGCTAAAATGTCGGGACACAAATCCGGTTCGCTAAAGAGAAAGGAAAGTAAACGGAGGAGCGAAGGTACAAAAAAGGAGGCAGAAAATGCGAATTTATACATCTTGGCTGAGTAGGCCTAGTAGACAAACGGCAGAGGATACGGGCCCTGAGACAGATGTTGGCGCATCCACTACTAGACTGTCTGCGGTGGCTGTGTTGTCCATCGAAAACCGCACGGCAAGACAAGTGGATTACAGTGACATAATCGCAAGATTTGCTGCGGCCAAGACACGACGCATACAGTTTTAAGGTAGGGCAATGGGGAATCAAGACAGTCCGCTGCGGCTGCATGCTCTCAGTTCAGTTGTGTTGATGTTGTTTAATTGATCGGATTTAGACTAGGTTTTTTTTTTTGCGGGGGGGGGGGTCTGGCTGTGCGATGTTGCACCCGGGCCCAGAATAGCGCCGGACCGGGCCTGGTCAGCATACCATTCATTTACTCTGCCCTTGCTCAGGTGTGGATCATTTCAGGTCCATGCTGCTTTTCCCATGTCTCCCCTACATTGTACTTTAATAATTAACTGTCAAGTTGGAGAAGGAGCATTTGACAAACTACTGTCACGTCGGAGAAACAGGGTCATGAGTTTAATGTTCCCTGCAACATTAATCGGGGCCTGGAAAAGATGTCGGAGCGTCTTTTCTTCCCAGATATCAGTTCAATACCTTTTGGTCTTTTTTTGTCATCATCTTTGTTTCCCTCCCACCCCCACAAGAAGGCTGTTCTGTTTTTTGAGCCGATCTACCAGATTGCGGATGAATATGCAGGCAGCTGAGCGGGGCTGAGAAAAGACAACATTGTGAATATTTTCCAAGAGGAGAGAGAGAGGAGGACGGCCCGAGTCTTTGCCCCGGAAGATTCAGCTGAACATCAGGGGTTTAAAACATTCACTATTAAACAAGAGGAGACGGTATTGGGCGACGGGCAATGGCATTTCTTGAAGGTTGCTATCAGACAGACTATACCTTGTACATAACAATGAAGGCCCCTGAGACTGAAGGAGGATTAGATCATTAGATTGTGTATGACACTCAGCTAGGCCAGGCTCATGTGAATGCCACTAAGGAAGCTCATGACAAAAGGAAATGTCCTGTGCTGTTCTCTTGTCTTCTTGTTGAGAGGATTTGCTCACAGTGATTTGAAATAAACATCAGATTTTAAATAAACTGTTGACAGTGAAACCTTTGACTTTAGGTCTATAAGGCCGCCATTGGAATTGCCTTGGAGGTGGTAGTAATTGGTGATATCCCTTGGGCAAGTGCATCGGTTGGGGCAAAAACATGGTTGGACTTTCTCTCTCTCTCTTTCTCTGTCTCTTTCTGCTCTGAAGATTTGCACCACTGTCAGATACCCTCATATGTCAACCGTCATATGCTAAATGATTTTGGGTTCTGGCATCGTGGTGGAGAGTGCCATGCATGGCAGAGACTGAGAAGAGTGAAGAGGCCACCGGAAGTGAGAGGACAGGTGAGAGGGATGGCCCACCCTGAGGGATTCTGGGTAGCAGCCCAGTCTCGTCGGAGCTCCTCAGCGCACCGAGGGTGACTGCCCAAAACTGTAAAGAAGAATCTTATCTGGGCTCTGTCCAGGCAGCGCGTTCAATCTTTTTGTGTGTGTGTGTGTGTGTGTGTGTGTGTGTGTGTGTGTGTGTGTGTGTGTGTGTGTGTGTGTGTGTGTGTTTCCGTGTGTGTGTTTCCGTATGTGTGTGTGTGTCTGAGAGAGAGAGAGCACAGCAGGGTATTAATCCTCATGAAGGATATTGAGTGTCATGCCCTGTGTCACTGTGTTTGATCAGAGGAGGCTGTCTGAATAACTGCCAGGGCCTTGGCGTGTGTGTGTGTGTGTGTGTGTGTGTGTGTGTGTGGGGATGTTCTGGGGAGGGCATCTCTTTTTGGCACGCTCCCATAAAAAACACAACACACACTCAGACACACACGCACTTACTGATTCACATACACTTTCACATCATATTTCTGTCGCACACACTCTCTTACAGTCTAACACACATTTAGAATTCCCACTGTCTCATGTTCAGTCATCATCACTCACACATACAAATGGCTGAACTAACTATGCTGTCCATCTTCTTCTCCTCCTTCCCTCCCCCCATCTCAACTCTCAGCATCTCTCTCCATCTGTCCTCTGGCCCCTGCCACCTTGTCTCTCCTGCTCCCCCCTTTTGACTCGGTTGATCTCTGTGCTGTGACTTTGTGAATCAATCACATTGATCAGGTTGATTCACAGGTGACCTAACTTCCGATTTGCTCAACTCTGCGCATCAAATTGATCGGTTCATTGACAGCTGAGCTCCATTCCCCTGTGGTGACTCCGTTGTCAGTCTGATGAATCGTGACATGTTAGCGTGAGATTTGTCCTGCTATGTGATTTGTGACAAATGTTTTTGGATCGATCAGTTTGACTGACCGTGGTTGTGTCTGTGTGTGTGTGTTCATGTCTGTGTACAGTTCATGTACTGTGTATACATGTGTTTGTACGTGTGTTTGTGTGTGTGTGTCTGTATGTTCATGTTTGTATACATGTGACGGTGTAATCATTTGTCTGTGTGTGTGTGTGTGTGTGTGTTCTGCTTTCCCTGTCAGGTGGGGACACCTTCCGTCTGGACCAGCTTCTGGTACTGTGGAAGGAGCGGAATGCGGGCCACTGCTCGCGCCTCATCCTGGTCCTGGACACGGACAACGCCCCACCCTGGGTCCGCGGCGTGCGCCGTGTGGAGGGCCTCTACGTAGCCATACAGGGCGCCCAGCTCCACCCGACTGGCGGCGACCCAGAGGCCGGCGACATCTCGCCGCCATGCCTTGGCGACTTCACGGCGGCCTGGGTTGCCTACCTCTGCAGTGCCACCGCGGGCAACGGCAAGCCTTGGGCAGAGCACGCGCGCGCCGGCGTGGAGGCGGACTACGGCGTGTCCAAGCCCTGGGCCGACTACGCGCTCCACCTGCCCACGGTCAGCGACGTTAGCAGCCACTGGGAGGCACACTTTCCCCGCGCCACCTACCCGGCGCTGGCCGTGGCCAACTGGTGCTGCGCGCTGCAGCCACTCTGGGCCTGCGACGCCTGCATGCGCTGCTTCCGACGCCTCAAGCTGTCCTGGTGGCCGCCTAGTGTGTTGGACACGGGTCAGGGCATCCGTCTGGTTCGCTCCTGAAAGGACAGTTTCTCTCACACACACACACACACACACACACACACACACACACACACACACACACACACACACACACACACACACACACACACACTCACACACACACACATCCAACTGGTGCATTCCTGACGGTGACAGGACTGTTACATGTGTGGCAACTCCGATGGACTGCACCTTGATGTTGCGTGAGGCCAAACCGCACTCGACCGCAGACACACGCGCCAGGCTGGTCCTCTACTGTGATGCTTACCTGAGGTGACCTCAGTCAGTGCCATCTTGCCATTTGTGATGCCATATTGCACTTCAGAGTTTGATTGTTGTTACAGATTGCCAAGCTAGCCCAACCTCTACTTAAACACACACACATGCACGCACGTGTACACACACACACACACACACACACACACACACACACACACACACAAAAGTATATACACGCTCACAGATACACATGCCCTCAACACTTTCACTCTTTCGACTTCAGACATAGACACACACACACACACACACAAACACACAGATCGTCGCAGAATCACAGACACTCTTGTTCCCTAGCGGTAAAGCTTTTGTTTACGGTCTATCGCCTCTATCCCTCCTCTCTCCTGTTCTGTGTAATATTGGATTCTCCTGTGTGCCTTCTGCTTCTGATGTGCCTGAAGGAGAGAAAAAAAGGACCTTTGACTGCGCTGCCTTACCAAAAAAAAAAAGAGAGAAACATCGACCTGGATGTACATTCCATCGGTTCTCTTAGGACATATCTAGAGCCGCTCTTGATTTCTCTTAAAGCCCCTTCATGTTGATGCCATTCCCACAAGTCGTGCCTTTTCTTCTACGTGCCCGTGTTTTTTGTTTACTTGTTTGTTTTTCTTTCAAATCCTCTTAAGGGAAAACACATTTTTGATGAAGATGTTACTTTTTTGCTTGTTTTCTTCCTCTTGGGTCTCTCAAGGAAGCACATGAACAGTATTCACTCACTGAGATGACCTCACACAAGGTGACATGCCCGAGAGGCACGGATTGTATCATCGATTAGCACAAGACGGTTTGATTATTTCCGCGCTGTCCCTTCTGTCGACTGAAACGTCCACTTCCTCTGAAAAGATTACTGCTTTCTCGGCAAGGGGCGCTCAGTCGCACGGGGACTAACCAGCCTTGTGGTTACCTCGACAGTAAATTCTTGAGCCATCGTAGAAGCCTCACACAGAGAGAAGACATTGGAGAACTGTGGTACTCCACTGGAAGATTATTTTTTTATTTGACCTCTGACCCCTCCCAGTTTTGTGATAAACTTATTGCTTTAAGAGCTATTTCTCAAACGAGAGTTATTTGGGATCTTCTTTTTTTAATGTGCCAACATGCCTTAACTAGATCATGTAATGAACAAGCATTAAAGATATTTGATGTCTTTGTTACGTGTCTGATTGCATGTATCAGTCTATTTTCTTGCATCTATTTGCATTCATCAAAGAATAAGGGTGACTGGGAAAAAGAGGATGCGTGTGTGTTGATTTTAGCACTCGTTTCTGTCCCTTGATCAGTGCTGAAGTGTCTGTCATAGCAAGCTCATGCCCTTGGCAGGGTTTGTTTTCTGATTTTCGCTTCAGTCCTCGTCTTGTAAAACGTGTCCTCTTCAACACACTCTCTTAATCAGTTAAGGGTGTGGTGTGACTGATGACAGCAGATGCCCGAAGGACCCTCAGGAGTCTGGCTGTGTGTATGCGTCTATGTATATGTTTATGTGTGTGTGTGTGTGTGTGTGTGTGTGTTTGTGTGAAGGCATCATCACCCTCTATAAATGGCATGAGATGGATGTGTGTTAGCCCCAGGATGTGGCATACGTGTCAGATGAAGGCATTGTTCTAGAAACTGCATCGGGACGCCCACCGCCACAGAGGAGATGGAGCTTTGAGCACGCTGAGGGTTTGCTAATCGCAATACACACTTGATTGACAGGTACAACATCCAAATGTAGTTGACACTTTTTTCTTCTTTGTTTTCTACTTTGGTTTCATGACTACACCCACACATCTCCCATCAATGGTTTGGGTACACCTTAAATAACCCTGTTTACACTTTGGCTTCAAACTCCTGAACCATAGAAATTAAATCAATTCTTTTCTGGCTCCGAATCTTCAAATGCAAGTAAGTATTTTGGGCCCATAACTTTCCACAAAAACACGTTGACACCATTTTGAATTTTTGGAACAAATAAATCTTTCTTTTGACATTGCTCTTAGGCTATTTTGTACACAGTGATAATCCTTATCTCATTGAAACTGAGGCATCACAAACAATGACCCACACTCAAATAATAGGTTCAGACTTGTGTTATGTGCATCCACAATCTGTACTGCTACATTCACGATTTGGCCTGTAAATATGTAAATACACTTTCCACAACTGAAAAGCGACCTGTATCTGATTTAGGTTTTCCAAGAAACCTTGTGTAAAATGTAGAGAAATGTTACCCATGATGGATGGTTTCAGTGGGTTACAGCAACATTGTTTTGTTTGTGTGTGTGAGTGTTTATTAGAACATTATTATTTATTTTTTTTAAACCCTCTTGTTTTAAGTATGACATGACAAGGCCTAAGGGAAACCATAGGGAGAGCTGGAAGCAGGCCAGGTCAGCTGATTTCTCTGAGCAACACGAGAGCGAAGCTCAACTCAATTTAGCCAAGCACTAGTGTCGCAACCTGTCCCAGCGGCGATGCTTTTAAGCTCTATTTTAAGACGTTTTATTGACTCGCGACAACAGGTCACTGAACTACTGGTACCTGGAGGTGTCGTTTAAAAGTTTGGTCAAGGGAGACATTTGCTTTAGCCCGTGGTCTCTGGGGTTACCCAGAATGCTTCGCTGCAGGCTTTTAGCCCAGTCGCTCCACGCACCACCTCTTTGGGGCTCTGAAAAATAAGAGTATTTTTTTCCCTCTTATTCTCTTTTCATTAGATGTGGTTGAGGAGCGAGGGGAGCAGTGGGTCAGTGATTCATGTATACAGCAGAAATCATTTATGAGGAAATTAGATTAAGGGCCGGACTCATCCTCTAAACTGGATTAGGTAATAAAAGCGCTCACGTCGCCCTGGACTGGGGAGACTGCTGAGTCAGAACCTGCCACTCACACACACATTTTTGCAACAAACACTCTCAGCCACATGCACACACACACACACACACAGATTTATGCAACAAACACACTCAGCCACACACGCGCACAGGAACACACACTCTTCCACATTCACAGGAACGCACCCTGTCTCTAACACACATGCACATAAACAGAAACACACTCGCACACGCAAACACACCCTCCCACAGCAACACACTTTCTTTCTCTCTCACTTCCAAACACACACACACACAGCTCAAATGTGCACAGAGGCAAATAGCCATAATAGATGACTTGCTTTCCTAGGCAGTCAGGCCTCATCTGTGCTGAGTGACCAATTAAGATGCATGAGGAAAATCTCCCCCTCCAATGCAGTCTAAACAGGGCTACACATTCAGAATCGCAGGAGTTCTTGGAGAAGACACGGCCTCTGTAGCTGCGCTGAGGCCCGTCGTGTGGCGGAGATTTATGTGTCCGCACTAAAGGAGTGGCTTGCATGGCGCAGTGCTGGGCTGGATTAGTTGGGCAGATTCGCTTTCTTTTTCTTTTTTTTTGCAGCACATGTCTAGAGCCGGAAATAATTGTGTTGGAGACAGTAGGCTATAGGCTCAGTGCTACACTCGACTGGGCGAGGTCAAAGTGACGTATAAAAAAATAGAGTGGGACTTTTATTACATTATTCATCATAATTATGTGTGTGAATAAGAAGGCCTGATGAGAGCCATGGATAGTAATGCAACTTGTTGCTGTATATTCTATTAAGGAAAATGGTGTAATGTCCAGGGAATAGGTCAGATTGACATATTGGCTGTGTGAACAGACTGCTTGCTCAATGGTATGAATACGTTGGCAAATTCAGATATTTGATTTGTTTTGAACTGAGATAACCTAACTGCCTTACCCCCATTCCGTGTTTGTGTGCGTGCACACTGTTCTGGAAAAGTAATTAACTCGCCTGTTATGGCAGGGCCCAGGTGTGTGTGTGTGTGTGTGTGTGTGTGTGTGTGTGTGTGTGTGTGTGTGTGTGTGTGTGTGTGTGTGTGTTCGTGTATGCATATGCATGTGTGTGTGCCCTGCATGCGTGTTGTTGGCCCTGTTCATCTCTGTTCAGAAACAGGCTGTTCCTCATGTGCTCTGTGCCCCACTCAACTCCAGGGAAAGCCACTCTGGATACAACTCCATGGCAACATGAACCAATCACCTGACAATCACAGCCATCGCTGGCAGACAGTGAGGTGTGTGTCTGTGTGTGTCTGTGTGGTTGTGTGTGTATGTGTATGTGAGTGTGTGTGTGTGTGTGTGTTTGTGTCTGTGTGTGTGTGTGTGTGTGTGTGTGTGTGTGTCTGTGTGTGTGTGTCTGTGTGTGTGTGTGTGTGTGTGTGTCTGTGTGTGTGTGTGTGTGTGTGTGTGTGTGGTGTGTGTGTGTGTTTGTGTTTGTGTGTGTGTGTGTGTGTGTGTGTGTGTGTGTGTGTGTCTGCCAAATACCTCACACCATTTAGGCATCTTGTTTCAGTAACTGTTTTGACCGACCGGTAGGACAAAATGTGAAAGACAGACTACAGTTACCAGAAGAACCAGAGTTGCATTTCAATAACTCACAAATAGCTGTATAAAACTATAGCATAAATAGATGTTGGCAATCAGGTAATTACACCCTCAGCCATAGAGGGTTGATATTGCTCAACCTGCATTTTATGTCAACTGTCCTCCGCAAGCGTAACATTCCCTCTTGGAAATATTTTCATTGGTGGGGATAGAGGTGCTTCCTTGCAAGCAATGGTCTGCAGCCACACGTCCTATTATACAAGTACAACTGTCTTAGATAAGCCTTCAAGGTTTGTAAGCTTATCTACGAGGTCAAGCACACCAGCAGTGGTCAGGCTTAGCTCTGTCACTGCCTTAGGCGAGCAAACAATTTGGTGTGCCGGCTCCGTTATAACGTGCGGGTGGGTTCCATTTTTTAATAGCCTGCATGTCTCTAGAGTGGTGGTGCCTTAGGCAGTTGCCTATGCTGCCTATACTAAAAGTGGCTATTGCATACCAGGGATGGAAATAGCAAATCACTTCACATGTCCTTCACGGTATGTTACGCCAAGGTGGATATGCCAGTTAAGCACATTCTTGAGTCGAGAGGCTGAGTGAAAAGAAAGTAATATTTTTTGTATAAAATGCTGTTGATTTTGAAACAGGTCTACCTTTTAAAGCATGGTAACCCATAGCAGATGCTCCTATATTTAACCATTTGATTGTTTTTCATGTAAGCCAATTATATGCTGTTCGCTCATCGGTCAAAACATGACCCATTTGACAAGAAAGCTAAAATAACCTGAATGGAGCACCTTGTGACTGCTGTGAATAGAGAAACTGACAACAAAGAAAAGACCATGTGATGGATTGGAAAGACAGTTGGCAGGAGGGAATAGACCCCACTGGGGCTGCTTCGGGCTAGCACCTCGTAGCAGCAGCATCTGTGGCAAATACAGCCAGGTAGATTCACCCAACTACAAAAAAACACAAATAATAGAATACTCGTAGAGTCAGCGATAGCAGGGATGGAAGATTACTTACAGGCACACCACATGGATTTAACTTTCTCGTAGTTGAGTTTGGCTTTGACTTTGAGAACAGGGATGAACATGGATACAGGCCGTTCAGCAAGTAGAACGTCCAGGTCCTCCCTGGACCCTATGCAGTTTGCATACCAGTCCAATAGGTCTACTGACGATGCCATCGCCCTGACTATGCACACCGCCCTCGCCCACCTGGACAAAGGGAATACATGCGTAAGAATGCTTTTCATTGACTATAGTTCCGCATTCAACACCATCATCCCATCCAGACTCATTGCCAAGCTCATAGACCTGGGACTAAGCACCTCCCTATGCAGTTGGATCTTTGACTTTCTGACGGGGAGGCCACAGGTGGTGAGAATCGGTGACCGCACCTCATCCACAGTAATCACCAACACAGGCACCCCCCAGGGCTGTGTGCTCAGCCCCCTCCTGTTTTCCTTGTTCACGCATAACTGTGCGGCTACGCACAGTTCAAATCTCATCGTGAAGTTTGCTGACGACACAACCATTGTGGGCCTCATCAACGATGAGGCAGCCTACAGAGAGGAGGTTGATACCCTGACAACATGGTGTCAGGTTAAAAACCTCTCTCTTAACATCAGTAAAACAAAAGAGATGATTGTGGATTATAGGAGACGGCAGGAGGAAGAGCATGCGCCCCTAAACATCAATAGATCTGTAGTGGAAAAGGTCAGTTGCTTCAGGTTCCTTGGGGTGAACATCAGCGATGATCTCACCTGGTCTGTTCACGCGAACAAGGTGGTGAAAGCGGCCCGGAAACGCCTTTTCTTTCTCAGGAGACTGAAGAAGTTTGGTATGGAATCAGTCATCCTCACTAACTTTTATAGGTGTACTATAGAGAGCATCCTGACTGGTTGCATCACAGTGTGGTACGGGAGCCGCACAGCCAAGGACCGTAAGGCCCTACGCAGTGTGGTCAGGTCTGCGGAGTTTATCATAGGCAGGGAGCTCCCAGCCCTGCAGGACATCTTCCATACACGATGCATCAGGAAAGCTGGCAGGATCCTTAAAGACTGCTACCATCCATCCTATAAACTTTTTTCCCCTTTGCCATCTGGTAGGCGTTACCAAAGTATTCGATCTCGCACCCGTAGATTTGAGAGCAGTTTCTTTCCCAGGGCCATCAGGCTTTTAAATGGACAGTGATAGAGTTTGATACACATTTGATTTGTCTTTAGGTTAGTATAGGTATATTAGGTTAGTTTAGGTTACAATATGTGTATTATATGTTTAGCAGATGGTATTGTATATTTATATTTATTTTGTATATTTATTATATGTGGAATTTATGTTCAGAGTACTTATATGTTATGTTATGTTATTTTATGTTATGCTATGGTAGGTTGTTGTACGGTGTCTTGTCCCAAGAATTTCAATGCCCAGTCTGACTCTGTTTTTCTGTATGACAAATAAATACTTGAACTTGAACTTGAACTTGAAGTAAAGGGAAGGCTCTTCAGGTTTGTGTATAGATGGAGAAAGGAAACTTCAATGAAAGGCCTGAGGATCCACCAGGGAAGAGAAAAAGGCCTGGATGAAAGAGTGCAGGCCCCCCCCACATGGAGCCCTACTTGCTAAGAAGTAGCTCAACTCGATCAGTTGAAGTAAAGTAGCGAGTTGAGCACCAGGATATCAGGACCCTGGCTACAGCTAAAGGAGGACCTGGCACACTTGCCCAGATTGGTGGACATCAGGCAGCTGGTGAGCAGCAGGGGAAAATCAAGCAGACTGGAATATAACATGCAGTGACAGAACAGAAATGGAAAGGGATATGGCCATGGGCTTCTCATGTCAAGGAATGGAGTTGCATCAATGATGATTTTAAAGGGATTTTGGAAGAACTGGAGGGTACAGCGGAGAGTACATTGAATCTCATGGGTGAAGTTATCTGTAATTAGAGCATGGAAAGTTGTTTTGAAGTTTGTCAAAGAGATGGAAATGGTTAAAATGGAAAATTGTTGGAGCCAGTCAGCATGCAAAATCAGAGCTCTGCTTAATATTTGGGCTAACACAACAACCGGAGACTGAACAACCAACAGGGTTGTAATACTTTTGATAGCTGTCCATTCTGACTGAATTCGAATTGCACAACAACTAGGGTACACATCAACTACAACCCGTGAAGCAGGCAGGCTATACACTCAGTGCACAGACAGTGCATGTCATGGTCCACAACACTGGTGGATACAATCTCAATACAAAACACAACTGGCTCACAACACAATGTGTATGGATGTTTTATTAAAATAACATTTAGATTGGATGAACATAAACGCTAATTTATTACAAGGAACAATTACAGGTTAGCCCAGGCAAGTCATTGTTGTCCCGAGCCATGTTATGAACAGTTGTGGAGGAAGTACTGAAGTTTAGTACTTAAGTAAAAGTACCCAGGACAATAAAAGTAAAAGTTCTACATCAACAATCCTACTTAAGTAAAAAGTACTTACTTTAAATGTACTTTAAGTATTAAAAGTAAAAGTACTCATGTAATGGGTTGTCTCTCAATGTCTAGGCTGAGCCATTTTGATAAAGAAATAGCGGTAACACTTTCTATGAAGCCCAGCGTTATAAGGCCCTATTAGGACATTATAAGGGCCTTAATAATGACTTATAGCGATTGCTACAATGACTCATAGCTACTATAACTACGTATAATGTCTTCATGATGACTCATAATCACCTTTATGATACATTATATCAGTTCATTATGAATGGTTATAATTAAAGACGGAATAATGCATTATAAATATGTGACTGTCGGGTAACACTTGCTATGAAGCCTGCCTTTATAAGGTTTTATAAGGACATTGATGATGACGTTTAAAAGTAGCTATAAGTCATTGTAGCACTCTTTATAACTATGTTTAGCATCTCCACAATGACTCATATCCACTGCTCTGAAACGTTATGTCAGTTAATTATAAATGGTTATAATCTAAGATAAAATGATGCATTATGAATATGTGATCATAGGTTTGTGTGGGTAATCATGAATCCTATGAATCACTATAAGAACATTCATAATACCTTTAAAAACTAGTTAAGTCATTGTGGCACTCATTCTTACCTTCTCAGTCCTACGTCTTCTACCTTCTTGAGCGTGCTCTCAGGTCTGAAAGCTGTAATACCATCGACGTTTGCTTGACTGGTTGATGAACAGATTTCATTGGTCCAAAAGCGTGCGGTGTCAAAGTTATGCTTTTATGTAGACAACTTTAATATTTCCTCGTTTCTGCAACTATCAGTATTTATTGTGTAGGGACATTGGGTTTGGAGTAATAACAGCAACTCTGAAGTTCAAAAGTATTAGCCCGAAATCTTTACAATGTGTTTTTGTATAAAGTCTGAGCACCCTTAAATAAAAGGGTTTTCATCTGTATCCTGTTGTATTTACTGTCAGCACTATTAACAAGTTCATAATGCCTTATCTTCTCTTCTCTTATCTTATAATAATCTTATATCTGTTCATAACAACACCACCCTTTTGTCACTTTACTTAAAGCTGACAAAGTCCACTTATAGGATCTTCTAAAAGTTTATAATATTCTATGTCTGTATAGCAGCCTAGTCACCATACTAATAACCATTAATGAATATGCATAATATATCACAAAGGTGGTTATGATGTGCCGTGAAGACCTATATACATAGTTATAATGAGTGCCACAATGACTTAACTAGTTTTTAAAGGTATTATGAATGTTCTTATAGTGCTTCATATATGCAGGCTTCATATGATTCATGATTACCCACACAAACCTATGATCACATATTTATAATGCATCATTTTATCTTAGATTATAACCATTTATAATTAACTGACATAACGTTTCAGAGCAGTGGATATGATTCATTGTGGAGATGCTAAACATAGTTATAAAGAGTGCTACAATGACTTATAGCTACTTTTAAACGTCATAATTAATGTCCTTATAGGACCTTATGAAGGCAGGCTAAATCGAGATGCTGCTGCTGTTGGTCCCGTCGAAAACCATTCACACAGGTTACGAGCAGTGGGGTTTTTGAGAGCTACTTATACCAAGAGATTGCATGTTGGCGAGATCATAGAGTGTCTGTGAAGCTCAGTGAATTGAGAGGGACAGAGAGTAGAGGTTCCTTGGATTTGGCGTAGGTGTCAGTGAAGCTCAGTGAAGCACAAGTGCAAGCCAGTTTAATGAGCCTATTATGATGTCATAATGCCTCAAAGTTCTGCCATGCAAGTCTATGGAGAAAAAAGGTGATGGAAAAAGAGGAATAAAAAAGAAGTGGCAAGGAGTACCGCCACGAAAAGATATAGCAGGTTGCACCGGATCGGGCCGGATGTTTCGGTGTTTGAACGGCGTCTGTACCTCGAACGGGCGAGGCCTGATTCGATGCAAGAAAAACGGGGAGAATAAAGAAAGAAAACTTGACAACAACAATACTGTGCTTCCCTTTGGGCAAGCACACTAATAAATGCCTCTACAGATGTCACTACTAGTAATAATTATAAGCAACAACATTTGTTAATTGGAAAGATTGGTGTATTTATTGTGCCTACCGTCTTTAATACTGTTCACACTCTATCTTACAATTCTGCGGATGACAAGTTATCTACCAGGGATTATTTGCAAAGTTAATACCATTAAGCCAAACCAATAAAGACACCATGTTATATATTTAAATCTTTTATTTAATTGTAAACGTCTAAAAAAGGGAAACATGGAACATGAAAAACAAATGTAATTGTAAAACTGGACAGAACAAGGCACGCTAGCTTGACATTGCTAACCTACCAGCTTTATCTTACCACTACGTTAAATATATAATGAAGATACAATCATGTTTTTTATGCTATTGCTGTATGCCAACATGCATTACGCTAGATAACATTATCATATCATGTCGGTAAACGAATTAAATACATACATCAATATTCAAGTCAGGGACATTAACTATCATAGCAATCACTCTGCTTACCTCGATATGCTACTTTAAATTTGAGGGCGAATTATTGAAGGCTAGCAACTGCTTTTATGATGGAGACAGGAAACGCATTGAAACCTCCAGGAGTCATTATTGGGGCCTTTGAACTCGAACATATCTTTTAAATAGGGCCAAGGGTGGCTCATATCTGAGGGCTCAGTTCAGGCCGACTCTGGATCCATGTTGAATAGGCAGTTATTCAGGATGTCTGTTGAATGTTCAGGTATAATAGGCAAAGCTACCTGATTAAGTTAAGTACAGATATGTAAACATGTACTTAAGTACAGTAACAAAGTAAAAATACTTTGTTACATTCCACCACTGGTTTTGAATAACGCTCTGATGTTTTCTATTTCTATTTTCCATTGATCAATACATTGTTAATGACGTGGAACATACAGTGGCATAAAAGCAGAGTCATTTCGATTTGTAAAACTACCAGGGCACTACCAATAACAACTTATGGTAAGAAAACAACAGAAAAGTTAGCTTTCGCCTTGCATGCAGTACAAAACACATATGATTGCTATACAAATTATGTGATTGTTAGAGGGTGTGCAATGATTTATGGTTCTAATTTCGGTCCAAAATGTAGCTGGCTCCATTGAACACAATATGTATGGATGTTTAATTAACTTTTGCCACACAGAAGGTGGCCTTTGACTGTGTATGAAGTTGCTATTTCAGAGGCGGAGGAATTTGAGAGAATCATGAATTCCATTACAGCATACAGCTTTCATTAGGCAGGTACAGAGTGGAAGAGCAGATGTAAGGTTAGGTGAGGCAGATGATGACCAGGTTTATTCGCCAGCCAGAAGAGTAAACTATTTGAGGATCAGTGGCTTCTGAGGCGAAGCAAGGGGCAATGGATGAACTGGCATAATGTTGAGAAGAGGAAGATCAGCTAGAGAGAATTGTGGGCTATATGGATGCTAACAACATTCAATTCATTGTTGGCACTTATGATGTCCTCCCAACTCAACAAAACCCGCAGTCAGTGACAGGTTAAAACAGAAGCTGCGTTGTGTATGGGTGTTGTTGGCTCATTTAAACATATTCTGTCTGGTTGACTACCTTGACCCAGGGTTGCTACACGTGGAGATGTAATCAGGTTTGAAAATCATTGGCGTATTTCAGAGTAAAAGTTAAGGGTTAAACGCTTTGCCGTTTAATAACAGGGACATTATAATTTTGTTTGTTCGAAAGGTTCAGGACATTGGACACCAGGGACATACAAAGAGGACTGGCAAATGGGGCAAAGCGTGGGATTTGAGGTTGCTAGATGATGTCAGAGGGCATTTTCCAATTTCCAAGTTCCACAGTTCAGTTGTTGTGACTGTTATGAGATCAGACATGGTGTTGTATTCTGAGTGTGAATGCATTGTTTACTTTATTGAGTTAACTATTCCCTTTGAGGATGTGATTGAGGAAGCATTAGAATGCCATGGGGAATGCCAGTCACAACTGCGGAGGCCTCTGGAGGTGTCAGGTGCCTAATTCAACCAAACACTGATGAAGGAAAGTGCCCACTTGACAACCCTAGTGTAATGCTCATAAAGGCATTGTTGTTATTAAGTATTGTTAAGTATCGGTACGATGGTTGTAGTGCGTCCTGTTGTTATAATACTTAGGCTAGGTTGTTGGGTATGAGTATTTCCATGTGACAGTGAGAGGTTTGATCGCTGTGGGAAGTCCCTCAAATAACACCTGGAATTTAACATCCTTTCCTGTTGTGTTGTTGGAAGGGTCAATGAGGTTGTTGAATAATAGCAGGATATTGCCGGCTCTGTGCTAAAGAGAGCTGGAAGAATATGATAGATGTGTGTTTATAAACCTGCCCTATGCTGTTCCGCTATGAGACATGAGGAGTTTGCTTTCTACTGCTTCCTACTTCTGCTTGTTATCTGAGAGAGTGACATTCAGCTTCTAAGCTCCACAGAGGTCCTTGTAGTATGGGATCACAATATTATTAACCTCACCTGACAGATGTAATTATACTTCGTTTTTTTTTACAGAAAAGCTGTTATTTAAGAATTTGGAAAACGGCTCACAAATCCACACAAAATGTCAACATGAAAATGGCATGGCTCTCCACAGCAAGTTATATTACACTTTTTAATCAACAAAAACTATGGCTCCTCCAATGTCTCTGACTAGGCCCTAGTTATGAATCTGACTGTGTTTTTAAACTTGAAATACACGTGATCGAAATAATTTTTACTCTGAACATCTGTCCTTCATAACACTGACTCTCTATGTGACGCTGCTTGTGCTTGATGACATCCACTGATTCATTACCATGGCAATGAGAGATGATAGATTTACGACATGGATGATTAAGAAGATCTCCTTCCACTAGCCAGGGACTGAAAGAACCATGCAGACACAGGATGACCTAACTATGTAATTAAACTTCTATACATATAAAACCAATGTTTTATAGTTCCAGATCTAAACAAATGTGGCAAGAGAAAGACAAGAGATGCTTAAAATTATATAGGAAATTGAGCTGAAAATTGTAGTTTGTATAAAAATACTGAAAAAAATGCTTTTTTAAAAGTATTATTATTAAGTGTTCCCTTTCAGTTTGTGAAGTCCCCTGAGAAATATGGCACAAAAATCTCCACAAGCTTTACTTATTTCCTTTCATATGCTTTCCGCTTCACATTCATTTTCTCACATATATTTTATTCATAAACTCTTCTGAACCGTTGCCATGATGATAGCAGCAGTATATATTCAGCATGGCATTTCTCTCTCTCCTCTCCCTCCCACTCTAACTCCTCTCTCTCTCTCTCTCTCTCTCTCTCTCTCTCTCCCTCTCTTCCTCTTACCATCCTACTCTCTCTTGGTTTCTCACTCCTTCTCTCCCACTTTTACTCTTCCTCTATGTATCCCTCCCTCCTACCATCCTTCTTTCTCCTTCTCTCTCTCTTCCTCTGTCTTTTTTCTTTCCTTCTCTCTCCCACCCTCTCTCTTCATCTGTCTTTTTTCTTTCTCGTACTCCCACCCACCTTCTCACTCTTCCTTTCCATCTCACTCCTTCTTCATCTCTCCTTCTTTCTCTCTTCCACAGTCTCATGCAATTCACCATCCATTGCTCACTTCTTTCCCATCATCTCGCTTTTGCTTCTGTTCCTTTCCTCTCGAAAATTATTCATTTCCCAGAATTCCCTTCCCCTCATCAAGGGGGGGGGGGGGGGGGGGGTCACATTATCTTATTTTCCAACACTGATGTCATGGGTTTGGCATCCCTACACCCCCGGTGGTGAGAGTGAGAACAAGAGGAAGACTAGAGAGAAGCTGTGGGTGATGGATGGGTTGAGGACAACGATCGAGAGATGGAGAGGAGGAGATGTCTACACAGGGCAGGAGGTGTGGAGATAGATTGATAGCTAGACAGATGGATGGACCGATAGATAGTTTGATGGAGGGGCAGACAGATTAATTAATTTATTCATTCATTCATTGATTTATTGGTTGATTCTGAAAAGGGAAATTGCAGTGTTGTAACAGCAACTTACATAAATCATGCACAAACACCAACATAACTTATACAAAAACACACACAACTTACACAAAACACTCATAACTTACACAAAAAGAGTGAGATAGGTCAAAATAATTAACAAATGTACTCTCCCAGCACAGAGGGGAGTCATAATATATTGACTTCTTGGTTTGGTCCTTCTACCAACAGAGTGGAAAGAGCCTAGGACTGAAAACACTCTGCTGTCTGAACAGTTGGTTGTGTGGGGGATGTGAAGTGTTGTCCATTATGTTAAGCAGTTTGTGCAACATTTTGATGGAACTGGAATTATTGTTATTATTATAGGTAAAGATGTACTGCTCTGTATCTACAACTCACTCTGATTGTGTACTAGGTCTGTCTCTCACTGAGATCCAATGCAAATTACATGTGACCCTCCCCTCCCCCTCTTCCTGCTAGAGGCCTTGTGTCCTGGCATCATCACCCCATAGGTGAACCCCTGACTGTAACCCCCACCCCCCTTCTTTCACCTAAAAGGGCGTGGCCGTTCCCCTCTCCCTTTGTATTGTAACCTGAATTGTATAAATGGGATAGCATTACTGCTATCAGGTTAGACCGTTCTTCAACCAACAGCGAGAGGGGTCTCCATGCTGAAATACAAGCCAACTGAAACTGACTCTGCCTCCGGTCCATTCTTCAACTTTAGCGTCCTTTATTAATATTCTATTAGATGGTCCTTCGTCCGGAGAGTTTATTAACTCTATGAAACAGCAGAGAATACAAGCCGACGCTTCAAAAACTTTGAACGGAGACGGGTAAGCGATTTAAGCTGATTCTATGTGCAGAATTTTTGAGAGTGAGAGATAGAGAAAATTGAGTGCGTGAAGAGAGAGACTGTGTGCGAGAAAAAGAGAGAGAGTGAGACAGAGACACCATTTGTAAAGTAGTTTTATACCCGACACTGCAGCGCACAGTGAAAGGCATCGTATTCAGGTTTAGTCCCAATACATATTCAAACAAAGTCTCAGACGCGGGCGTCGGATTTGTAGCACTTGTGGCCACGTGTCTGGACAACAGTGAGTCCGAGAGCCGCGATGGCCTCTGTATGTAACGCTGAACATACAGAGACGTCCTCCATCGTCAATCCTCTCCAATTAACCAGGAGCTAACCTTGAAGAACCTGCTCGGAGGAAATAGGGACCTCTCACATCAAAGAAATTCTGCACATAGAAAAAGTCCCGTTCGCTATAATTGACTTATACTATTCATTATAAGGACCAGGACGGGTCAGTTTCGGTTGGTTTGTTTCAGTGTGCTATATGTCTGTCTGTTCCGTGTTTTATGTTCATTGTGTAAGCCTGTGTGCGTCAATCTGTGTTGTCTTTGTTCTTAAAGTGGCCAGGCTTGACTATCAATAGTGATTCAAACAGCACCATCTATCCCATTGTCTAAATTGATCTAACTTAGCCAGTTAGAAGGAGAGGAGTGAAGACTTTTAACAAAGCCTTCATCCTGGGTGTATATGTTTAAGATACATGGAAATAAGATGCCTTTTCGAAAAAACATACGTAAATGTGTAGACACATTAGCTGGGCTCACAATATGTTGGAATGCCCCTTTTAAGTAAAATCAAATGAGCTCGCTGTTCAAGTGATCTGTTGCTGTCTGATAGTCACATAAAGCCAGTGAATGTTGAGGAGGCAGACTTCTGCTAACTCTCTGTGTTCTGTGTTGCCTACATGTTGTAACCAGATTATTAACTTCTCTTGTCTTTGTTTCCCCGCGAGTCAGACAACGCGTGTTCTGAGCGAACAACTGCGCAAGCGCTCTCTTGTCTGTGTTTCCCCGCGAGTCAGACAACGCGTGTTCTGAGCGAACAACTGCGCAAGCGCGCATGTGTGTACGTGTGTGTGTGTGTGTGGGCTGGCCAGCCGATGAATGAATGTACTTACACGACTCCTAGCCAATGAACGACTTCAATGCCACTCACTGACTGAGTGAGAATATAGACTGACATACTTTTGACCACTTTTGACTGCTTTGTTTATTGTCTGGTATGATTTAAGTCTGACAATGCCTTGCTTTAACTTGTATTTACTTTTCAAAGGTGATAGCTTCCAAGCTATCATATAGGGGATTTGAAGGCTTGTTGTGACTTATCTGCACTATTTTATGTTGTCTTTTGTTTGATGTGAGATCTCCCTACTGTGCTATTTTGTTTCCTGTATTCCTTTTTATTTTATTTTGTCAATGTCTTGTGCTATTTGTCTTTGTTTGGTCCAACCTTCCATTTTATTTTACCATGCCTGTGCCTTCACTCATGAAGTAGTCTCACATTTCCTGTTACCAAACACCCTTCCCCCTCCCCCATATCACAGTCAAATGCAAATGCTTTAATGTTCTCCAAACACCTCATGCTTTTGTTGGCTTCTCATGTGAGACTTGATAAGTACCCGCAGCCAAGAATCTCAGGACCCTGAGATGGCCATGGACTGTTCAGCTCTCCTCAGAGATACACACTCAGCCTAAACAAAAGGACTTTTGACAACCCTGTGACCACAATGGAAACCTGAACTCATCAACTGGCCATCCACGTGCTTGGTGTTTCAGCACCTGATTCAGCACGTCTTGCCATGGTAGAGACTACCCACCCAGAAAACATGGCAGAAGGACTCTGCATGTGTGTTCACAAGATAACTACTGATGGAACTGCAAAATAGATATTCCACTGTTAATTTGTATCATCCCTATCTGTAACATATTTCGATGTGTCCTGCCCTGATTGGCTGTTGCCTGGTTATTATTGTGTGAGCATATATATGCTCAATTGGGGGACTGATTGAACTGGAATTATTGTTATTATTATAGGTAAAGATGTACTGCTCTGTATCTACAACTCACTCTGATTGTGTACTAGGTCTGTCTCTCACTGAGATCCAATGCAAATGACATGTGACCCTCCCCTCCCCCTCTTCCTGCTAGAGGCCTTGTGTCCTGGCATCATCCCCCCATAGGTGAACCTCTGACTGTAACCCCCACCCCCCGTCTTTCACCTAAAAGGGTGTGGCCGTTCCCCTCTCCCTTTGTATTGTAACCTGAATTGTATAAATGGGATAGCATTACTGCTATCAGGTTAGACCGTTCTTGAACCAACAGCGAGAGGGGTCTCCATGCTGAAATACAAGCCAACTGAAACTGACTCTGCCTCCGGTCCATTCTTCAACTTTAGCGTGCTTTATTAATATTCTATTAATTTTCTTTCAACAACCAACCCCAGAGCAGTCCCCAGCACAGAGCCAGCCTTCTTTATCAGCTAGTTCCGTTTTAGTGTGGGGGGGGGGGGGGGGGGTTAGGGGCCAGAGGGCAATAGACTTGAGTTAGGTGCCCCTAACTGTGAGGATTATGTTAGAATGTGGTGCTGCAAGATGGGGAGGAGGGAGGGGGTACTTGGCTAAAACAAGATCAAATGAGCAGGTGTTGTACACACACACACACACACACACACACACACACACACACACACACACACACACACACACACACACACACACACACACACCACAACACACACACACACACACACACACACACACACACACACACACACACACACACACACACACACACACACGCCCTCGCTCTGGGTTGGACCAGAGCCATTTTAGCACAGCCAAGTCCAGCCCCTCTTCTGCACGACACTCACTTGCTCTCTTTCGCTGTTGGGCAATTGGGCATTGAGATGGAATAGCCTAATTTAGAAGCAAATGACAGTGGCTGAACTGGACCAGGGATGTGTGTGTGAGAGAGAGGAGGGGGAGAAAAAGGGGGGGGGGGGGGGGGGCAATAGGAAGATAAAAAGTGAGAGGAAGAGAGAGCTAAAAAGAGAGGGTCTTTGGGGAAGGAACAGGGAGAGAAGCAAGGGAATGACAGAGAGTGAGTGAGTGGAAGAGAGAGAGAGAGATAAGCCTAGGGGTTGCAGCAGTATCAGGATATTTACGAATCCCAGGGTAACCACTGTTGACTCACCAGAAATCCTGGACAACACATTTCACAAAACAAGTATATAGTGTTTAGTATAAGCATTGTGCTCTGAGAAAAGGCAATATGCAATGTTTTCCCAAGGTCAAAGAATGTCGGGGGAAGGGGTTCATCATACAAGCTGTTTACGTTTTTCTGTAGACTGTAGAACCAAGTAAACAATCTGGAACCAAGAAGGAAATTACACCTATTGACTCTAGACGTTTTCATCACTGAGTGCTCCGATGGGCTTAACATGACCAACCAAAGCACTGTGTGGTCTCAACCGCTTTCACCCAAGGAGAGAAAAAAGACAGGGAATGTTCCCCCTCCTCACTACACCTTGTTGGGGGGGGGGGGGGGACTTGTGTGAGATGTGTGCCAAAGCACAAGTGCTCCCTCTGTTGGTGTGGTGGGCAATTCATGATCCAGCTAAGACCATAGGTCAGCTAGACATATCTCATGTGAAAAAGACTGTCAGTACTTTGACATGGTTTATTTTGATCTCTTATGGTGTTCTTCTTTCCTTTCCATCCTCTCTCTCACTCTCACTCTCTCTCTCTCTCTCCATCCTGTCCTCTTGGCCTTTTGAAAGTGGCATAATTGCGGGCCAATGATGCGCTGAAACTGAGAATGAACTCGCTATTGTGAATCCCATTTCCACTGTGGACAGGATCATCCTTCACGCACGACCCCGCTCTTCTGCAGAATGCTCCCAGTGACCGCGCAGACCCTGTTGCTAAGCAGCCAGGGATGGCTGGACTATTTTAATGGCTGCCACTGGATCGCACTTCATTTAATTACATTTACACGGGCTATGGGAGCACCCTCTATTAAAGATGATGACCCTTTGCATATGGAACTGGGTGCAATGAATAAAGTTATTCTTTAATGAGTAATATGTAATGTGAAGATGCGTATATTTTTGTAATTAGTCTAACTAGAGTTCCTAGGGCATTTGTTTTACCTTCAACCAGGGAATCAAAATGTTGTAGGGTGTCTTGTGATTAAGTGACATCCTGATTTTTGCAACAGATGGTCTGAATGAAATACAGGCTATAGTTATGATAGCATATAGGGCTACTAGAATTCTAATCAAGCAGGGAGATTTTTTAAGCCAGATGTCTCAAAGTAAATTCTTCCCCACTGATTAGGATATGTCTACTATCTTTGCTGTTACATACCTGTGAACCAAGGTTGCTTTAGCCCTAGTACTTTCCTTAGGTAAACACCGGTGCTCCAATGTATATAACAATGTGATATTTTAATAACATTGGTAGTGTAGGCTAGGCAGTGGTGTGCGAGGTTTTGTGTACTGTCAATATTTCACCACCATAGGTGTTCCCTGACCACCTGAGCAAACAAAAGAGATTTGTTGGTCAGTGAATAATTAATGCCTGAAAGGCTATCGAGCTTGGGTGAAGTCGTCTAATAAATGCGAAAGCATGCCAGGTATCTTTCTTCTACAAAAAATAAATAACACATCCAGGACAAAGATATTTAACTTATATCTAAATGACACCTCTGGCTCTAGCTGAGAGAGACTGGGGGAAAGCAATTCAAGGACGCAGTGCTACCCGGAGGTCTTTTGTATGCCACGGAACCCGCCGCGAAAAGCCATCTATCGATTCACATAAACTCGGAGTGAAGATTTAATGCGGGGGAAAACAGGTGGCGTTTCCTCTCGCTCCATAAATATTAAAACCGCGTGGCGTGATTTATTTTTCCCCAAGAAGTTATTGTCCTGCAGACGTAGACTCAATTCTCAACTGGGGTTTAGCTCTGGATTACACTGATCTGATTCTCAGGAACGGCTGTCATCATAAAATATGAATGTACCAGAGGAGGTTGGAGGGAGAGGAGGTAGGGCCAGATCCTATCTATTTCACAGAGTGGAAAAAACACTTAGAACTCCAGGCTGTTTTCTGCAGTGGTGATAAGGCCTTCACCAGCTTTGGCCACTTTGCATGCATGTCCAATTTCTCAATCTGGAGGTGTTCTCAAATAGGTTTAAGCGCAACGACTTAAAATGCCCTGCACATTAGGCCTATTTTACCTGGCTATGTGCAGAGACCATCAAATCACGTGTTAGACTTAGAAACTGGCCTCCACTACAAATACCATAACAAGCTAACATGGTTTATTGGGACACATTGAGATTCACTGGTTTGTATTGGTTTTTCTATTACATATCTCGGTAACACTTTCTATGAAGCCCAGCGTTATAAGGCCCTATAAGGACATAATGACTTATAGCGATTGCTACAATGACTTATAGCTACTTTATAACTACTTATAATGTCTACATGATGACTCATAATCACCTTTATGATACATTATATCAGTTCATTATGAATGGTTATAATTAAAGACGGAATAATGCATTATAAATATGTGACTGTCGGGTAACACTTGCTATGAAGCCTGCCTTTATAAGGTCCTATAAGGACATTAATGATGACGTTTATAAGTAGCTATAAGTCATTGTAGCACTCTTTATAACTATGTTTAGCATCTCCACAATGACTCATATCCACTGCTCTGAAACGCTATGTCAGTTAATTATAAATGGTTATAATCTAAGATAAAATGATGCATTATAAATATGTGATCATAGGTCTGTGACTTAAATAGTTTTTAAAGGTATTATGAATGTGCTTATAGTGCTTCATATATGCAGGCTTCATAGGATTCATGATTACCCACACAAACCTATGATCACATATTTATAATGCATCATTTTATCTTAGATTATAACCATTTATAATTAACTGACATAACGTTTCAGAGCAGTGGATATGAGTCATTGTGGAGATGCTAAACATAGTTATAAAGAGTGCTACAATGACTTATAGCTACTTTTAAACGTCATCATTAATGTCCTTATAGGACCTCATAAAGGCAGGCTTCATAGCAAGTGTTACCCGACAGTCACATATTTATAATGCATTATTCCGTCTTTAATTATAACCATTCATAATGAACTGATATAATGTAATTTACCTCAACTTGTTTATTTTCAGACATGCAAATGCTTTTAAAACCTGATTATGTCTCCTCCTGTACGACACAGGTTCAGGCTATTTTTACATTTAGACAAAATATGTTTAAATGAATTAAACTCATCAATTTAAATGGTATACCACCCATTTACAGGTGAACCAACCCTTTTTGTTCAAAATTGGAGCAATTTTGTGTTACCTTCTTTCAGCATTTGTGCACTGACTAGTTGAACCTTGGAATTAGTTTTAAATTTGCAGTGGGACTCTAGCATTAAACCCCCAGTTTTAAAGGTTAAAAAAAAACATTTTGTTCTTTAGTCTTTAGCTTTCATTTAGCTAGTTGACAGCATTTAGGATGACACATCACCTGCTCCCTCCTCCCTGTTCCCCCTCTGATGCTCCTGCCTCTATGCTCCTCTCTTCATCTTGTATTTCTTCCCTTATTTCATTGACGGGCACGGGCAATAAGCAAAGCAACAAGTGTGTGGTGTGTGGGAGCATTGCGCTGACCCAGCCATGCCCTAAGGATCTTGCTCATGATATTAAATTAGCCAAGTTATTAAATTAGCTTTAGTTCATGCATGGCAGACTTTGCTCGTTGCTTTGCTCATTGCCAATTGCCCGTCAATGTGCCTGTTTGTGCCATTATCTAGCAGATCTTCTATGCACCACCGGCTGCATGGTGACTCTTTCTTTCCATGGTTCGGCAAGGGCTGGATACTTTGCAGTTGTGATGGCAAAAGCTCTTACTGCTATTAAGGGGGAGAATAACATTTAAAAAAAATAATGTGTGTGTGTGTGTTTGTCTTTGTGTCTTTGTGTCTGTGTGTGTGGGCTTGTTAATGTGTGTGTGTGTGTGTGAGTAGGTGAAGGCTGTGTGTGTGCTTTGTCAGTATTACCTGGCTCAGGCTGTCAACTCGGCTTGGGTATGTGAGCACTGCAGTATCACTTCTGGAGAGACCCAGGCCAGGCTGAGCTAAGCTCTGAGACCTTTAATTAAAACAAGCCTTTGCAGACGGATGGGAAAGCAATGAACAGGCTTTAATTAAGGTTGGAGGTGACAGCACTTTGGATGTGCAATTGTTCAGAGTAATTCCTCAAACCCCCTCATCACACACACAATCACAGATACACCTGTATGCACACACAAACACACACACACACGCACACACACACACACACGCACACACACACACACGCACACACACACACACACACACACACACACACACACACACACACACACACACACACACACACACACACACACACACACACACACACACTAAGACAATCAAGGGCAACTTTCCATACATCCTCAAAATCTGCATTCCAGTATCAGTATTCTGATGCTTGTGTTTAATCTCCTTAATTCAATGGTAGTTTTTGGCAGACCTAACCTAAGAGCTGCTTGAAATGCATTTAAGTAAAATGAAATGACACTGTAATAGCATCCCTCATGCATTTCATACACTTCTATTTACAGTAAGTAAGTTTTAGGGAGGTAACTCTGTGGGTCCAGCTTTGTGAGAGATAATATTAAAGCACCACTACAAACTAATACATGTTCATCATATCTGCACATTTACTATGATAGGACAAGGGTGAAGGGGGAAGAAAAAACAATAGTTAAAATGGTCATTATGCAACTGTCAGCTTTGATTATGCAGGTCCATATTACCAACATATACCCTTTACGCACACATGCGCACGCGCACACGCGCACACACGCACACACACACACGCACACACACACACACACACACACACACACACACACACACACACACACACACACACACACACACACACACACACACACACACACACACACACATGAGATACAACAGTTTTGCTGCTCTTTACATTTTCTTCACACATGAGCAAATGGCCTTGCCCCTACACCAAGAAAGAGGTTATCCGGTTACCCAAGGTGACCTGTCAGTAACCAAACAGCACCATTCATTCCCGTCAGTAATGGTAATAACATGCCAGCCCTTGTTGGAATTGCTTTTCCGTTTGTTTTTTTCCTTCTCCTGTTTCTTTTCCTCCTCTTTTTTCTCTGCCATGAGAGAGAGACAGTAAAAATAATATAGGTGGCCACATACAGTAGCAATCCAAAACTTGGTAAGCTGTTCAGGATCTGACACCCCCCTACACACACACACACACACACACACAAACACACACACACACACACACACACCCCACAGAAATGGTAGTCAGAGAGCAAGCTATACGCTGCAATGTATTAGCCAATTGATTTATGTGGCCAGAAACACAGTGCACTCCCCCTAATAGAGGTTTAGGACAGGATGACAGAGGGCCCTTTGAATGCGACGCTGTGCCGCATTTCCCTCCGGTTAAGAGCGCAGAATTTATTGTCGCTCCCTGCCGTGATATATTACGTGCACGCAGGCAAATTTCGCATCCAAAGCTTTTCACTCTAATCAACGAGCTCTACATCCTGGGCCAAATATGCCCTCTCCTACGCACCCTTCCCTGTGTGGAGCACTTAGAGTAGCGTTTTTATTATATTCCGGCTCTTTCTTCAGGGCAGACTGTCGCACACCGAGTTAGCGACTGACTTAGGAGCAGATCAGCCACAGAAGTGGCACGTGATTAGGGCTACTTCTGAGCCATCATGCTAATGCTAATATCTGAGCCAGATATAGGCCAGCTATTGAGCTGCCTCCCAGGCACCTTCAGGCTTCAAGCCAATAGGAATGCTAGAGACTGTCATTTCGAGAAGGGTTAAGGTGCCGTCGTCGTATACCATAGACTTTTTGTCAAAGTCTGCAAATTGTGTTATCAGTATCAAAGTAATATCAAAATACAACACAAGACAAGATTCCAATCTTCGTTGTTTATGTGACAACACCATGGGTGGTCACGCCACAACTGATTAACCTGTTGCCTTTGAGGTGCAGTCCACGATTCCTGTGAAAGGTTGTTGATATTTGGGCTCAAAAAGATCTGGAATACTGTATTTCTCTGTCCGATCCACTTTGTTTGTTTCCCATTTAGAGAGCCAGGACTGTGTATGAGCACCACAGCACTTGGAGCACACACACATAAACAACAGAGATTGGAATCTTGTCTTGTGGTGTATTTTGATATTGTTTTGATACTGATAACACAATTAGCTGACAAAAAAGTCTATGGTGTACGACGACGGCACCTTAACCCTTCTTGAAAGGACAGTCTCTAGCATTTCTATTGGCTTGAAGCTGTTGACTCACAAAAGGGTCTGCCTGAACGTGTCTGCCAGAGTCTGTGCCAGATCAGGACTTGAACAGGGCCATGTCTGAGCCAGGGTTAGCTGCTCCTTATGATGCTTCTGGCTCCGGGGTAATGCTAATCCTAGACACAAGAAGGGTTAAGGCGCATGATCACTGTTACCCTCTAACCTTGTATATGTTGTAAAACATGACTTTAAATCAAGACAACAAAACACAATATCAAAATACCATAGCAACACAAAAGGCTGAGAGAAAGCAAAACCAGCAATCCCCAAGTTAGAAGCCCTTTCCCTTCTGATGTTGCCACAGAAGCTTTTAAGCTCTTAATTTCCAGGCCAGGTGTACTTCCTTGATGGCTGATCCTACCTGGTACAGAGCTACAGAGAGGACGGGAAAGGAAAGGGGACACACAGCACAGGGAACACATACAGCCATAACAAATTACTCAGTCTCCTCCTGTTATGGTCTTATTTTCGAGTGGCTGTGACAGTGACAGCGGAAAAGTACAGACAACAACCCCATTGAATTCTGGGTGAAGACCGCAGTTGGAGAAATCAATCAGGGTCTGATTTGCATCTGTGTGTGTGTATGTGGATGGGTGGGTGGGTGTGTGTGTGTGTATGTGGATGGGTGTGTGTGTGTGTGTGTGTGTGTGTGTGTGTGTGTGTGTGTGTGTGTGTGTGTGTGTGTGTGTGTGTGTGTGTGTGTGTGTGTGTGTGTGTGTGTGTATGTGGATGGGTGGGTGGGTGGGTGGGTGGGTATGTGTATTAGCCGTGCTGATTGTGGATGGATGATTACGGAACCCTAAATGAGCAGTTCGAACTGAATGACCCTCTCTCTCAAGTTTCCACTTCAGACAAAGATGCCCAAACTTGTTCTAGAGAAGTTTATGACGTAAACACGTCTTTAATCAGAGACAGGGACATGCAGACGCATTCTACATTCTAAATATGATTTAATATTCTATCTTGTAAAACATCCGTCTTTTATTGTTGTTTTTGCTATTTTGTTGGTATGTGTTTTATGTCCTTTGCACCAGCCACACCAAGTTAATTTCCTGTATGGTTAAATATACTTAGCCATTAAAAAGAATTTTGAATCTGATTCTGATTCATCGGCATGCATTTGGAATACTCAAACCAAACATCAGTCGAATCCACAGACAACGCTTGGATGACCCCTAAGTTACAACCTCTGAGATCAGACTTGAGGATATAATTTTGAGGTGAATTTAGAAACCAGAACTCACTGTGCACAGATCAGGCTTTGAGGCAAAGTAGCACTGTGATCTGTAACAAGACCCCACGCGACACTCAACAGCCATCTCTGCAGAACTCCTCAGCAGGTGTTGTAAGATGCGAGTGACAGTTCGCTAGCTCTCGTTAGCGGCTGTGAGACGGCGCGCTCCACGGTTGAACGAAGCCATAGAGGAGGCTGTGCTGTTAGCCTAGCGTCTCTGTCCTTTAACTCTGCAATGCCTTTCCTCTCGCTCACTGGCTGACTGGATGGCTCGTTGGCACATTGCTGATTTGTTGCATTAATGGGCCGTTGCCTGGACTGGAGGGTAGAAGGGTGAGGGTGGGGGGGCGAGGGGGCGAGGGGGGTGCAGAGGCCCTGGTGCTCCTCGCTGACCTTCACCGACGCTTTATTGGCTCTCCTAAATGGCTCTGCAGGGTGTCATCTCCAGCAGTCCCTAACCACTGGCTCTGGGCCAGTTTTCTCTTTTTCTCATTCTCTCTCATTCTCTCCTTTTCTCCTTCTCTCTTTCACACTCACTCACTCTATCTCTCTTCCTATCTGTTTCTGCATTACTCCTCTTTTACTCTGCCATTTCCTCCCTAAAATACCATTTACTTGCTCTCTCTCACTGTCCCTCTCTCCTATCTTGTTTCTCTCCTCTATTCCCCTTATTCTCTGTCCCCATTCAGTCTCTCTCTCTCTCTCTCTCTCTCTCTCTCTCTCTCTCTCTCTCTCTCACTGGTCAATGTAATACAATCCATGTTATCAGGGTCTGTACAGTGGCGCAGAGTCAGGGGTAGTTTGGCTCTGCTATGTCATTGTAATGATGTCTCTGCTGATAGCAATGCGTCAGACCAGGGCTTTTTGCCTGCAGTTTTAAACACTCTCTGCGGTAACAAAACATCCATTCAATGAGCACAATCAGGCACCCAAATGTGGCAGGCTATAACCAAGTGCACATGGCATCTACCAAGACTATGCTCAATAAGGTTCCACAAGGTTCCTTAACATATGTCAAATTGATATCAGGAAAGCCTTATCGTTTTAGTGCAATGTCCTTTGGAGACACCCTGATCTTATTTCTGTGTAGCCTGACCTTAGACACACACACACACACACACACACACACCAGCCGTTATTAACCCAGTTCCTTCAGCATCACCCAAGGTTAAGTGTCAGGTACCAGTTTGCTTGTAGGCAAGGCAACAAAACTCACTTTCATGCTGTGTTGCCTGGAGACAACGTTGTAAATTAAGAGGGGCTGCATTTATGTGAGATGGGGGGACACGGGGATACCATATAACAGTTATGAAACAGAATGTTCTTTTTCATTGGGGTGAGTTCAAAGAAATTGTTTTATAGGAAACAAATAATGAGAATGTTCAGGTAAGCTTAATCTAGTTTCCAAGGTTTTTGTTCAAATCCAATTTTGACATCTCTTTTTTTGTTGCATTGGGATGATGTTGTCAACATCAAACTTCTGTGCGTACAACAGAGGTTAATTTTCAGCCCCTTTCACAAAGATATGACACCTCTCCCCTCCTGCCTCTGCTTCATGAAGTCAAGGAGGTCTGAGGGAGTGTTATTGTGATCCCCTTCGTTTCGTTCACGTATTCATGACATGCATCCCGTCTCCCTCCGACGCTTGCCCTCCCTCCTTATCTCTCCATTAAAGCCTGATTCACCCTGCAGCACAATTACATAAGATGACCTGCCGGACACCTTGGCTGCATTAATTGCACCCCAAGGAATAGCAATGCATGGTAAGTGCTTGAGCTTTGGGCGCAATCATATTAGGACAGAGATGTGTCACTCATACAGACTGGGGTTGGCATTATACACTGTGTGTGATGGTGGTGATGTCTAAGTTGCTGGGCTGGGATCAGTGTATTGGTGAGAGTCTTACAAACATGTATACAAACACACATACACTTATACACAAATACATATACAGACAATAATTATATGTGTATACAGTAATGAGAGTGTTTTTACCATGAGAGGTTATTACTCATTGAGTGTAGTGTCGAAGTGTGTGTGTGTGTGTGTGTGTGTGTGATAGCCTTGTTCTCTGTTATAAGGGAGATGAATGTGTCTTAGTTTCAGAGGTGTGATGACTGTGGTGAGATGGGTGAGAATCTTTACACCCACACAAACCCACACACAAACACACAGTGAATTGGTTGTGTGTGAATGTGTATTTGAGGATACAGCCATGTATAATATAATTATAATTAAGACCTTTGTCAGGTTTTAAATGGCACACACAACACCCTGGAACACACATGTGCATATATGGAGGCGACACAGGACACACACATACACGCAAGCAGGCCTGAGCTTGCGGTGAATTTATTTTCTGCATTTTCCCACACAGTGCATTTGTTGTGTGTGAATGTGTATTTGAGGATACAGCCATGTATAATATAATTATGATTAAGACCTTTGTGAGGTTTTAAATGTCACACACAACACCCTGGAACACACATGTGCATATATGGAGGCGACACAGGACACACACATACACGCAAGCAGGCCTGAGCTCGCGGTGAATTTATTTTCTACATTTTCACATCCTGGACTATCCTTCCTCAAGGACCCCCCAGGAGCAGTGGGCAGCTTGTAGCGCCCGGGGACCAGGTGAAGTGAACTGTCCATCTTTGGTCAGGGATGGACATGTGTTCTGTTATTTTGCATGTTTTTTCCTGTTGTGGTCCTTAGTGGAGGAAACCCCTTGTGAACACGGGGAGAACATGCAAACTCCACACAGAAAGGCCCCGGAGATTGCCCACCTGAGCACTGAAGGTCTGGGGAGTGTTGCTCTCCATCGTGATCACTGTTAGGTGGTACAGCTGTCCACTGCATGAGGATGAGTGTGTTCGTGAGCCTGTGCGCCGTGGATGTGTGGGTGTGTGCACGTGAGTTGTTTTTAAATGTCCTACTCTTCATCCAGTGAGTGTAGCTGTGATGTTTTTATAATGTATTGATGATTGTGTGTGTGTGTGTGTGTGTGTGTGTGTGTGTGTGTGTGTGTGTGTGTGTGTGTGTGTGTGTGTGTGTGTGTGCGTGTGCGTGTGTGTGCGTGTGTGTGTGTTAAAGAGTGTGTATTAAAGAGTGTTATTCTCCCTCACAAAGGGGGTGACTGTACTCTTTCTGTTAGCTGCGTGCATCTACGTATGCACTCCACTACCAGATGAGTAATCAGGATTACTTAGAGCTGATTCACTCTCTACACTCCAAACTCTTTCTCTCTCTCTCTCTCTCTCTCTCTCTCTCTACATCTTCTGACTCTCTTGCTAAGAGCTTGTTTGTTTCTTTGTTTTTTGTCATGTCATGTTGTTTATCTTCATTTGTAAAAGATGGCCACTGTCTTCTAATGCATCTTGGCTGCTCTCGTTGCTCGCTCATGCATTGCAGAGTGTTGTCATGTTTTCTATTCGTTTTATCAATTTTTTTGTAGCTTGTGGATGTTTTACAGACGTGTTAATGATGGCCAGGATGAATGATAGTATCAGAATTAGAATGTGCGATGAATGGATTTGGATGCTGATCTCTGTCTGTGTAAGGCCGCCAAATTCTGTTTGATATTCGGAGCACAAATGTAGATGTGCCAAAAATGTCTAAAATTTCAAGGCTATTAATGCAGGCCAAACCAGAGGCTATCCAGATGGATACTCAATTGCATGGAGGAGAGGGTGTCAGGGCAAAGACAATTAGCAGAGAAGGCTAGGTATCAAAACATGCGAAATAATTATCATCCACCTCACTGCGAATTGACCTTAACACTACCATAACATAAGTAAACTGGCAATGTTTAACAAGCATATTTGAAACAAGGCTGGCTCTTGGCCTTGTTACAAGAACTGACAGTACACCAATTTACCAAAAACTCAACTTTGGATCTGATGATTGGTATCTACATCATAGATACGTATATAAATATGATTCGTGCACAGATTACCTCTTCATGTTTATCAATTGATTGGGAGGGTGGGGGGAGGCATTGTAAATACAATCACGTAAAGATATGACAAACTGACTGTCCATTGAGTTTAGTCAGTGAACTGCCGTAAAAATGCGTTAATAAAATACATGTAGATATATTTCCTGTTGCACCTTTATGTGGTCATGATGCCTTAGGAATCATTTCACAAAACAGCCAAGACAGCAGTGTGCACAAACAGACTTTAGGATTCGGTCCCTTATCAAGTTTATGCTAAGGCTGCTGTTCAAAAGGCTAGCTAGGCACGTTACTTGTTGCTGAAGAGGACAGCATATTCAAGAAGTGAATCAAACATCAGAAAGCAAAGTCCATTGGTTGATGTGTAATCAATCAGTCTGTGATGCTCATTTTCAAATGACATTATAGGTTTAGCAACTAACAAACTGATTATGCTGCTCTGCTTTAGCCCAACATTATATTTCAAGTGCACACAGTCCTGATGTGTAACACACCTAGCTTAGCAAAATATTAGGGACAGCACTTTGAAACAGTTTCTCTCTTTTATTGAGAGTAATGGTATTTGTGATGTACATGTAGCATGAAATTGATTAAATTAAGCCAGCCATAAAAGCACCACTGCAAACTAAATACCCCCCCCCCCCCCCCCCCCCCCCACACACCGCCCCCGCGACCAAATTTATATTGAGGCATCAGAAATGAGGCGCCGCTACTGGATGGAATAGCAGACAGAGGACGGTGCCTTCTACCGTGTGTGTGTGTGTGTGTGTGTGTGTGTGTGTGTGTGTGTGTGTGTGTGTGTGTAACAGAGAGAGGGAGAGAGCGTGTGCGTGCCAACACACATCTCTGTATGTGTTTGTGTAAAAGCCCTCCAACTTGATGACTGTATGTATATTAAATGGCCCAGGACTGATGTTCTCATTAACCCTCTACAAATCCATAATCACCCAGTCGTCCCCATCAGTACAGTACCAGCACAGCTCTCCTTGCGTGTCATTTAGGAAGTAATAGAGCATCAGCCATCGAAAGCATATGGATCCTCATCACCTCTGCTGGCTATCCAAGACCTCTAATCCCACTCTCTTAACCACGACTGAAGTGATGCCTCCTGTTGGAATACTTACTGTAACTCCTGTTGGTAAACTAAAAGCTAATTTATGTGACTTTTTACCTACTATATTGGAATATTTAAGCTAGACTAATTGTAATTAAAAACACAGATGAAACAGCTGTATGTGGGACCTTCCTGGGTTCTACAATCAGCGACTTGTCTTGCAGAGTGGTTTAACTGTATTAACCAATCAGCGACTTAGCTTTCAGAGTGGTTTAACTGTGTTAACCAATCAGCGACTTAGCTTGCAGAGTGGTTTAACTGTGTTAACCAATCAACAGACTCATTAAATGACAGGCATCCAGTTATTATTTGCGTACACCATGAAAAAAACTCCCATCAGAAGTTTACAAGAAAACCTCTCTCTCTCTCTCTCTCTCTCTCTCTCTCTCTCTCTCTCTCTCTCTCTCTGTGTAAATATTTTGTACACAATCTTCATCATACAGCATGCTTATATCTTACAGGCAACTGTTGTGAAAAGGTGCATCAACAGTCCTACTCCACACCAGGTTTTGGTTCTCATCCTGCTGTCACAGTTGATTCAGCTTAATTGTTATTAGCAGAATGATTAGACACGTTAAGCTCCTCTGAATGCTAATATATAGCGAGTATTAAGCTGACCATGTCGCTTTTGTATATTTGTTCTCTCAGGAAGACAGCAGTGTCTTTCTTCTACCAAGGAAGACAGCAGTGACCTTGGCTGTTGGCCGCTAGTAGCAGAACGCTCGACCCATTCCGGCTCAGAGACGCAGAGGGTTAACCAAGGCAGTGAACCGTGGGAAAGTAACTCCAGACCTGCCAGTGGATGAATTAATATCTCATCAGTAGCTACACCATGGCCTAAATGGCGGGCACCTTGAGGTAATATTTTCTTGTTGAAAGGTGCTGGTGGTTTGGCTGGTTGTTAAAGGCCGTGGCTCAGAGTGAGCTGCAGGAGGAGTCTGGTGCTTCAACTCTCCTCTGCGGTCCCCATGCTTGCTCATGTCTCCAAATTAGGGTACCCTGTCCTGACAAGCACCCCCGAACCCCCTCACCCTCACCCTCACCCTCACCCTCACCCTACCCCTACGTCCTCCCCCCCTATCCCTACCCCACACCCATAACCGTAAATCATGCAACACAACGAAATTATTGGGCAATTTCCGAAAGGGCGTGCGTGGGCCGCCAGTGAAATACGGGGCTACTGGATGCTGGCTGCAGCTTGGCACAAGACTAATTAGAGCACATCAATGAGGGGACCGGTGGAGGGAGCCACGGAGCAGCCAGAGGGGAGCAGAGGTTAATAGATAAAAGCCTGCTAATCCCACTACGCCCGCACACCCACACACATAGACACACACCTTCCTGAGCAGATTCACACACTCTTCTGAGAGTATTAAACAAGTCAAGGCCCTCTCTCTCTCTCTCTCTCTCTCTCTCTCTCTCTCTCTCTCTCTCTCTCTCTCTCTCTCTCTCTCTCTCTCTCTCTCACACACTCTGCCTATCTTTTGGTCCCTCCGTTTTTCCCTCATTCTATCAGTTTTGTGTCCCTCTCTCTCATTCTCTAACTGCCCATTGCTCTTTCTTTCTTTCCTCCGTGACTCACTTTCTCTTTTTCTGTTTGTCTGTTCCTCTCTGTTTATCTTTGTCTTTTTCGCTCTCCCTCTCTGTTTTTGTAGAGCTCTTTTTTTTCTACCCAGAGCTGGATCAGACCCAATCTCACCATCAGTATGGTGGATGTGTGTGTGTGTGTGTGTGTGTGTGTGTGCGGAGAGATCAGACTCAATCTCAGCATCAGTATGGTGGATGAGTGTGTGTGTGTGCGGAAAGATCAGTATGGTGGATGTATGTGTGTGTGTGTGTGTGTGTGTGTGTGTGTGTGTGTGTGTGTGTGTGTGTGTGTGTGTGTGTGTGTGTGTGTGTGTGTGTGTGTGTGTGTGTGTGTGTGTGTGTGGAGATCAGACACAATCTCCGCATCAGTATGGTGAATGTGGCTGAACTTTATCTGACCGTTGCTGTCTGCTTTCAGGTTCATTTACCATGTCTGTCCCAGCTAGTCCACCTTAATGGACACAGCCTACTCACTTTCCCTCCACATGGCTCATTGTCCTTAACCTTGGTGCCACATTCAATCCCCTTTAAAGCTTTTAAACCGGTCAACTTTAACAAATTCTCCACAATGTATGAGCTCATCGGCTTTGATGAACTTTTCTAATATTGCCTGTGAAGCAGGATGACTCATAACTAAAAAACAATCATACATCTTTATCAGATGGTTTTATAGATATTTATATTTTTAAAGTACTGTTGATATTGTCTCTCTCCAACTGTGTCTCCGTGATACGATTATGTCAGCTGATCCTTTCAGTCGTGCAGGATACGCTCCATGCTCTCTGTTGCTAAAGACCGGCACCCAGTTAGCTAAACTTGCTTCAACCTCCAAATCCTGGCTGTGTCTGGATGTATAAGGAACGACCGAAAACATGTGGACTACAGACAGAGGATGTGTGTGTCTGGGTGTATAAGGGGCGACCGAAAACATGTGGACTACACACAGAGGATTTGTGTGTCTTCTCATTTTCCCCTTTGGGATGACCACATATAAGTGCTTGTGTGGTCATTGGTGGCCATTTGATCAGGCTATTAGGAAATCAGAGTGTGTGTGTGTTTGTGCGTCTGTGTGTGTGCGTGTATGTGTGTGTGTGTGTGTGTGTGTGTGTGTGTGTGTGTGTCCGTGCGTGTGTGTGTGTGT
>NC_137912.1:17625930-17680930 GCF_963457725.1 Sprattus sprattus
GTTGCCAATGGTAGGCAGCTACTTACTACATGTGATTTTGCTGATATCTGGCATAATAGCGAAACGGTATGAAATTGAGTTTTTTAAATATTCACCAAAAATCAATAAAAATATATTTTCTCAATCTGATTGCTGTAGTAGTTGCCAATGGTAAGTGTGACGGTGGTCAAATGAGGACTGACGAACTCTTCAATAACTGGTTCTTTATTTCCTGAATGAAACAGACTTACAGTTCGTAGGTGTACTCGGGATCTCAGAAAGGCAAAACTATTCTGCCTGCTTACGGTAACTACATGTTGCAGACCTGCAGTACACCAGACCTCCAAAGGTAGCCCCAAAACACCAACACTATATACAGTACAAATTGAGTTTTTTTTAAATATTCGCCAAAAATCAATAAAAAGATATTTTTCCATTCTGATTTCTGTAGTAGTTGCCCATGGTAAGCAGTTACTTACTACAGGTGAAATTTGGCTGATATCTGGCATAATAGTGAAACGGTATGCAATTGAGATTTTTTAAATATGCACCAAAACTCAACCAAACCTCACCGCTACATTTCATTCGCGAACCACAGCCATGGAAATACTGCGAGAGGCACAGAGGTTTATTGCGCTATTGTGACGATGGTTAGAATCCAATGTGCTCATGTAGCGTCACGGAAAACTCTTTACTAGTCTTGCCTATCGGCATATTTCGACATACCGACTAGCCATATAGTTTGACGAGGTGTCAGATGGAAACGAGGTAGGAAGAAGAAAAGATTCAAGTTAAATATTTAAGATGTTCAGATGTTTTATAACAGGCTGCTGCCCAGCACAATAACCTAATCGCAGCCCACATGACGATTACTAAATTAGCTTTGACTCTTGTAATATTTGATAAGATTATTGGAGTATAACACATTGTATTCAGCTAATAATTATACTATAATCTAGTTCGGAAATCTCTGATCACAACCACCTGTTTGTTTCCCTTTCAAAACTCATCAATTATGCAGTCCAAATCTTGGGCAAAACTTAAAAGTAACACATTTGCCCAACAAAACGACTCCTGTCTGTTACTTTCGACAGAGATTGAGATACAAGCTGAAATGTTGCTGTTGTCTGCAAATTCCTTAGCATGGAACATTTAAAATCACGTTACAAAGACATGAGCTGCGAGATTACCACTGTTATTACCACTGAGATTACCACTGTCCACGTGTAAGAGCTAATAAACCTGGTCTACCGTAATCATAGTGATGACATGAATTAGTAAAAATAAATTAAAAAATGGATGGGTAACATCACAGATGTGGAATACAATTTAATTTCATGTGTTATATAAGTGGATGTAGGCTAGTAAAGAATGTGCTGCTTGACAAGACAGGAACATGTGTTGTTTGTGTTAAACTTGTAATGAAGTTTGTTAATAAACTACATGTGTGTCTCAACAGGAAGTTATCATGACAGTATGAACTGCTAGTTGCCATGGTAGAATGTAAGTAATAGTCATGACAGAATACAACATGAAACGTGTGATTAATTTAAACTTGCATAACATGGACTTATTTTTACTCTATGCAGATGTCATATTATGTGACATTGCTGTAAGTTCAGGCAATGTGTTTGTAGGTTGGTTTGTTTGTTTATTTGTAAAAGAAATGTACTTTTAACCATTTATTTTCTCAAGATTATAAATGAGATGGACTTTTTTCCATATGTGTCGATAATTATTTGACCATTGTGACCAATCTATTCTCTCTAAGACAAAGAACTCCCTGAGGCCCATCCATGGAGGATGACATTATGAAGAAGACCAGTAGCAACTGTAGAGGTTTGTGTAAATATTGCATAAATTAGTACTTCATTTTTTTCAGGACTCCAAGATCCGTATTGGCATTCTGTTGCATTATGCATAATCGCTAATATTCTACTTTTGTTCAAATGCCTCTGCCAAATACCTGAAACTTAAACTCATCCCTCAGAGGCGACACTAGACCGTTCTGGAGCATCTACCACCAGAATGGCTACAAAAGACTGCGCACCCTGGCCAGACCTGGACAAAATGAACACCTCCCCTGTCATCCGCCACCTTGTGGAGAACATGTCAGAAGAGTAAGAGCAATAGAAAGAAGAAGAAAAAACTGCTTTGTTCAGTTGTCTGCTAATTGTCTGAATAATCTTTTATTCTTTTGTATAATAGGCAATGGAAAGTTGTCCATGAAGCACTGTGTGAACCTGTGAGTTTGGCGTCTTTATGTATGAACATACACACTCTATATAACTGATGACTATGCTATGCACTGCAAGATGAATGTGTGCATCTACTGACCTGTGTCTGTTGCATATGCTATTCTATTCTATTCTATTATCTTCTTTCCCCATATAACGTCTTGTGGTGCCTTTTCCTGCATTGGTTCACACAGAATTCCACAGTTGAACTTGGCCATCTTTGCTCAAACATAGTCAAGGCAGTAACCCAGACTACCCATCATCACCTCCTTCCAGCCCTCAGCAAGGTGCTGGGCGTACCTTTGAGGTCTCTGGTACAGTCAGGAATGGCTAAACCAAGTGAACGTTCACATTGGTATGTCCAAACAGGATATTTTATTCATTAACATTGTCCAAGTTCTCATTCTCTCACTGTCAGGTATTTACAGTTTCTATATGCACAGCAACTAACTTACTGAAAGTTACTGTGAGTGTCAGTCATATTGACATAATTTCCATTTTGAAATGCAAATATCCATCAAAAGTGTCTTTCCTTCCAGTATTAAAAACTTTGCACTCTTTTTATAATCTCATTTGATTTCTTTTAATAACTTCAATTAGTCTGAGGATGCTTGCCAGTTTGCATGGATGTGATTATTATTATTATTCTTTTTTTTAACTCAAGGTCCCAGGTCTCTCAATACCAGACAGCCCTGTGTGAGTTATTTGGAATCACAGAGGATTCACTTTGCAAGAACCTTCATGGGTGCCTTCAGCAGTCTCAGAGGGATGTTGTTGGACTGGTGTGTCTGCATGTGAATTCAGTCATTGACCTGGCTCTAAAACGGCACATCCTAAAAGATGGAAGACCAGCTGAGTTCACCATGACAGAAACCGCTATCCGGGCTGCAAAAGACCTGGTATGTGCGGTGTCTACCCAGGTAGATATCGCCTCTGCAAACAGGACCTCCTCCATGACACAGGTTTCCCCAGTTGAAAAAGGCTCCGCCACTAACTCTGGGCTTGTATCTGTAACGAGAGCCGTCATGAACGCCATCACTGACCACATGAACGACTGCCTGGATGGAGAGGATCTGGAGAAGGTAGAGGGGGTTATCTCTATTGTGATGGAGAGAGTAAACATGCTGGCATCCCAAAATGCATCACTGGAGAGCCCTTTTTGCAACAGCCTTCCCAAGCTCACTCAAGTTCAGATGATGGATAATGCTGATTGGCCCAGCAGTCTATGTATACCAAGCCTGCAAAAACTGTCCACTGAAAAATTCCATGCAAAAGCAACAGAGGCTATAAGTGAAGTTCTCCTGAGAGACTTCAGTTGTCTGCCTAGCAGAGCAGCTTCCAGCCTGGAAAATCTCCATAGCATTCCAAAGCACAGTCATCTCTCTGCATCTGGTCATTCTATTGGTCAGGCTGCGGCTGTACTGGAGACATTTATTGAGGAGATCAAACATCTTGCCCAATATGCACATTGCCTACCTGATGCAGACCTCCTAGTGAGTGAGAATAAAAGATCTCCGGAGACCCACAGCGATCATGCGGCATCTGTCAGTAGTGACAGAAGCAAGGCTGTAGCTGTGGCACACATGATGTTCTCCAAAGTGCAGAAGAAACTAATGGAGCTTTATTCCTGGCCCCCACTGACAAAAGGCTCTGTTTCACCGACTGGTGCAGAGAACTTATCAAGCCATTCTTTGATAAGTCAGCATCAGCTTGACCTAACTACAAGGGATGTGGTGAACGAGATTATAAACACCTTTTACGATGAGGATTTAGACCAAAAATGCTCTGCCCACATGGAGGACAGTTCCTCACAGGTGTCTGTGGAGGCCCGTGAGTTTGTTGAAGGCATCATGACTCAGCTAGACAACTTCACTGGTGCCACCCCCGAAGAATCCATTGACTCTCCTCCACCTTCAGAGCAGGACTTCCCTGTGAATACTCCACAGGTGAGCAGCGTCAGCAGCAAATGCTCTGAAATTTGTGTCTTGAACCTTCAGGTGATCACGAGTGACAGTTTTTTCACAGAGGCCTCAAGACTTGTGAATGACACACTGTTGAAATCTGTGCAGAGTTTGACACCTTGCAGCAGTCAGGTGCTAGACTCAGACGTGTCTGCTTTATCTGAGGGAAATTTGCCCGTAACCCCTCAGAATGTGGATTTAGCAGCGTTTGGTATAATTCAGAGTTTTGTGTCTGAAATAAAGTTGTGTGCTGCATCGATCGAGGCACTTGCCACAGAATTACAGATGGATGGTGACCTTTTAGAGAGTGGAAGCTCATTGCCATATACAGCGACTGGTCAACCTGAGAGAATACCTCAGCATTACCTCCAGAAAAAGATTATGACTTATGTTACAAGTATTTACAACAGCATGCACAATAAAGTCCAGCAGTTCTTTACTGAATATGAACCCCATCAGAAAGAGTCATCAGTATCATTAGTTCAGCAAGATCTTCCATTTGAACAAGATGAATGTGCTGAAGAATTGAATGCTTCTGATGACAACAGGGTTGAGAGCAGTACAAAACAAATTATTAGACAGATCTCCAGTTTGGTTAAAACCGCAATAGTATCAGAAGGAAACTTGCCAAAACAGTCTTCTTGTGCCTCACTGAAGTTGAGTTCCTTTGTGGAGGATGTTATGTCTGAACTAAAGGACATCTTACCAGCAAATCTTCAGGACTCAATTTCTTTAAGTGAAACATTCTCTGACAGAGAGTTTCAGACAAAGGCATCTCGCCAAGTGAGTGAAGTCTTGCTTAAATCCATGATAAGTCAGTCATCACTGGTCAATTCAGAGCCACGTGAGAAAGCTACAGGGGACACGGATTGCAACAATGTCCGCAGTTTTTTTCCATCTGCTCCTCATTCACAGTCTGTTGCATTTGATTTAGTCGGAGAGGTCATTGAGGTGACAGTGGATAAGCTCATTACCTCGGGCCTCCACTTTCTAACCCAATCAACAGCAAGTGCTATAGTTGGGAGTGTAACAGCTTCCATGAAGGAACTTCTGGAGGCCAAATTGTCGTCCGAAGCTTTGCAGCTCACAAAGGGGGACAGTGCAAAAGTCTCACATGCTTACAGTGCCCATGTCATTTTCGACAGGATCTGCCTTACGGCTCACCAAATTGTAACTAACATTAAGAACAAGATGACAGAATGTATACATAAACGTCATTCGTTTGTTTACAAAGACAAGAGAGAGGCATCTGCCAGGAAAGCCATCAGTCAAGTGCTTGATTCCATCCAAAATGAACTTCCTGACACTAATGGAGCGGAAAACTCGGAGCAAATCAAACTGGTTCGTGACCTTCTCTCCACTATGTGGGAAGAGATCGAGAGCAAGGACACACAATCAGACCACAGACAAATGAGCTCGGAAAGCCTCCAGGCTTTTGAGTCGAACATTTCAAGACCACCTCATCTGGAGAAAGACATAACTGCAGATCCGGAGACTCCTGCTCTGCTTGATGCATTTACAGAGAGAGTCTCCCCTGTTATGACACACACATTTATCAACATGGGTGCCTCCCAAGTGTCCCCTTCAGGAGCTCTTCCAGAACTCCTTTCAAGTAGAAGAAGGCCCAGGCAGTTCCGTTCCCAAACAAGCGTGAGAGAATACTCCCGCGGCCTGGCCGATCAAATGTATCAGATCCTCAGAAACAGTTATGACCCCTTGATCTTGTACATGCCTGCTGGAAAGGTTGTTTCGGACTCCTGCCTCTCTGTGGTACCATGCAGAGATGAGGAAAAGCATGAAACCCCCTATGATCTCATACACAGTTGCGTGGAGGAGTCAGTGAAGCGTCTCATACTTTCATGTTTCTTCCCTTTGACGTCAAGCGAGAATCAAGAGAGGATTTTGCGACACTCTTTCGATCCAGTTTCCAGGAGCGGTTCATGCAATTCCCCTTTGGTGCATTTGACACACCACAACATGGAGGCCTCAAAATCATCACCCAAGGTGTTCAGAAGCACAATCAATGTGCTCACTCAAGTACTGGCCAAAGAAGTCATGGAGAGGTTGTCTGTCGAGGTAAATGAAACTTTACCTGTTGAAAGTGATAAAGACACTAAGACCTTGTGGCAGTTATCTGCAAGAGAAGATCAAGAACCACCAGACAAACAGATGGAGGCTACGATTCTGACAGCTTCTAAGTCCTCTTCGAAGACCTGTCTGGCGGTTGCGGACATGGTAGTTTTTGAAACTTGCAATGCTATAGAGGAACATGAGACCATATGTTCTTTTGAGGTTCCTTGTTTTGTCTCTGATCAGTTTAAGACATATTTGTCAGTTACTGCAGTAGACAGCCTGCCCCCTAGTGGCTCTGAAGCACATGGCAATGAAGAAATGCAAATGAAACACGAACAAGTGGCAGTGACAGGGAAGAGTATGGGATTTCCCCTCTCACCACCTGAGTCAGAAGAAGCTAGCAGCCGTGACTACGCCTGCCTTGTCTCCATGCTGGTCATACGACTTCTATGCAGAACAAGTAGCTCACGCCGCGCTATAGGCAATCAGCAGGAGGGTCTCCGTGACGACATGCTTGATATGTCCCGAGAGCTGATTGAAAAGATCCTGTCAGAGCTCTTACTAGCCTCTGGAATCACAAAATGCCAGAACTACCCTGAGGACATGAAGATTTTCCGGATTTACGAGAACATTTACCAGGACCTCGTTGAGGAGTACGGGTCTGTCAGAGGACTCAGGTCAGCCCTAGAGTCTCGGGGTTCATCATTTGATGCGTCACTGGTAAAATTGCTGATAAAGGAGGTACACCGAGATCCTTCAACTAGAAGTGCTCCTGAGGTAAAGTGTATGAAAGGAACCAAGAACAGCACTGAGGTAATTCAACACGCCTCATTTTCTATCAGTTATCTTGTTGCACATTCATGTTATACATGAATACATAGCGCTTTATGTCTTTATTCCTGTTTGCAAACCACCAATCAAGCAGTTCTCATTGTTCCAGAAATGTATGGCATTACCCCAAAACCCCATTAAGAAGAAGCAGGACTGTGATGTAGCTACCACTGATACAAATACAAGTAAGTGTATGACTCCACACTGATCTTTGTTATTCGGTGTATCTCATATCCAGATCAACGCCACATCAACGCTGTGTTTTACACTAAGTCAAATAAATGTATCTCTGTTAGTGATTTGACCTAACAGCATCCTTCCCTTTTGATTCTGTGTTTGGTATAAATCATGTATGAACCAGTTCATAAAGTCACTAACCTAATGCAATTGTCACCAGCCTTTACCACCAAACTCCAGGGGATGTTAAAGGGTCTAAAACGGTTCAGAAGCTGTCCCTTTAGGATTCCAAAAGTTCCAAAGTTGATGTCTACTTTCAAGGTAGAGTGCAGTTTATAACATAACCTTTTATTTGTTGTTTTTATCTGTTGATGCCTGATGGATTTCATGGTGATTTCATCTGACATTATGATACTGTTTTAACTCTATCAGTGCTCTCCTCCTCAGATACCTAGGAAGTACAATGAGATTGCCTCATGTTGGAAACTGGACATCTCTAAGGATATCGTTCCAGCGGAGGAAAACCTAGGTATGCTCAACATCAGATGAGAATCTGAATGCAAACTCAGAATCATGCATGCTCTCATCCCACCGTTCCCTGAGTATGAATAGGTTGTGATGTGTCTTCCTCTTTTTTTTCTCTCTCTCTCTCTCTCTCTCTCTCCCTCTCTCTCTCTCTCTCTCTCTCTGTCTACTGTAGCTTCCAGCTAGACCAATGAAGTTTGCTATTTCTGTGGTGAATGAGGCCGTATTTCGCCATCTGACTCACTGACTGATTCTTGGAAATTCTTTTTCTTTTCCGACAGGCTTTCCAGCAAGTCCTTTCCCAGCTACTTAACACCCTATTGATTTCTGATCATTTAATCCATCGCTTTCCCTGACCTATCATTAAAAATTCTAAAATTCTAATGCATGGATCTTTGAAGGACTTGGTCATTGTTGTTACCGTTTTCGGTAATCGTTTCATACTAATAATATAGCCTATTCAGGTCAACATGTACTGGCTCTTGGTATACCTGAGCTTCAAAACTAGTCAAAAAACAGAATCAATCAATCATTTTTTTTTTTCATTTCACATAGCACATACTGCACGACCACTTGACTTCACCTATTAAACCATTATGCTGTAACACCAAACTCCAAAATGGCTTATGATCAACATGATGTCATCTTTGAACTCTCTTAAAAGTTCTCATACCCTATCAATTTTTTATACCCTCATACCCTATAAATTCACTGAAGTTGGGTTCCTTTGTGGATGATGTGATGTCTGAATTCACTATACACCCATGTTTTCCAAAGTATGTATGTACAAAATCCTGAAAAAGTGGGATTGTGTTTCGTGGGGGCTGTTTGCTTGGAGACCTGAGCATTTTGGAGATGAGAGTGAAGCGATTTGCAACAGAGCGCCCGTGATCTCTGCTTCCATTTGTCATGGTGACAGGTCCCATGCCACACAGCCTGCCCAGGGTGACAGGCAGCCCCTGAGTGCATCTACGCTTAGCTGCTGTCACTGGATCAGCCCTTATGAGCTTTTGTCATCATCTCATACATGCAAGCATAAATACACTACATACACTATGTACACACACATACACACACTCACACTCACACTCACCTTCACACACACACACACACACAAATACATCCACGTAATATATAACATGCTTGAGTAGGTAGAGTGTATGTTAACACATTTCTGATTACCATTGTTGAATCTGTAACCCCCCCCCCACACACACACACACACACGCACACAATTTAGTGAATAAGAAAAAAACCAAGCCTGCATATAAGACCACCAAAAGCACAAGACTAAAGCTAATTTTCTGCTACTCCGAGCCCTCTCCGAGCAAACCTCAGAGAGGCTCTCGTACGGGTAGTTAGAAAAATTAGTAGGTGCACGACAGCCTCTCCGAGGTGCTCCGAGAGGGCTCCGAGAGGGCTCGGAGAGAGCGGTTAAAATTGGAGAGGCGTTCCCTGTGTCCGTTCCCTATTGATAGTTTTCAGTGACGTTACTACAATTGTTAGCTGGCGGTAGTGATGGGAAGTTCGGATCATTTTACCGACTCGAATCTTTGAATCTCGTTCAGTAAAATGAACGAATCTTTTTTTGAGTCACTCGTTCATTTTAACGGGCGTCCACTACAAATACGTATCATATATAACCAGCAGATAGCATTCAAATAATATTATATGAAAGTTTGGATGAAATGGTCATTTATTATCACATAAGCATTTAATGATCACGGCAAACAATTACGCTGCACTGAACTGTAAGTAAAGTTTTAAAAAGTTAAAATAACTAAACCTGTAATTATTTCTTGTGAACGAATATCATTCACGTCTTACTAAACATAGACACTCGGAAGTGAACTAGGTTAATAAGTCCTTTCTGTTTCCTCTTCTGAGCCTATGCAGGTTACGTGAAAAAATATCCAGAGCCCAGTCAAAATGAACGAAACATTTCGGTTTTCTCTAGCTTCCCATGCTGAGCCTATGCAGATCACGTGAAAAATGATCCAAATACTTGTATCCGGCAGATGACCTAATCGTTCACCTCCCGACCGTCTTTGGATCAACGTTTCGTTCATCTGCCGGATATCGTTCAATGATTCGTTCTTTTGCCGGATATCAGTCTTTCGTTCAACGATTCGTTCTTTCGCCAACCGTGTCTGTGGATTTATGATTCGTTCATCTGCCGGATATGGGTATTTCGTTCAATGATTCGTTCTTTTGCCGGATCGTTCAAAGTTTCGTTCTTTTGCCAAACGTGTCTGTTTCGTTCAATGATTCGTTCTTTTGACAACCGTGTCTTTGGATCTATGATTCGTTCATCTGCCGGATATGGGTCGTTGGATCCTTTTCCACGTGACCTGCATAGGCTCAGTACAGTCAGCTAGAGGAAACAGAAATGATTCGTTCTTTTTCCGACTGGGTCTCTTGGATACGGGTCTTTGGATCATTTTTACGTGACCTGCATTCAACAAATCATTTCTGTTTCCTTGGCTTAGCCAATGCAACAGTCCCAGTTGTCCCGATGCGCGGTCATGAACGAGAAAAAGAACGAATCTTTTTTTGAGAGGACTCGTTACTCTCGAGTCGTTGTAAGGATTCGTTCAAAATGAACGAATCGTTCACGAACGACACATCACTAGCTGGCGGGCAAAAGGAACAGCGAAACAGCGAGGAACAGTGGAAAACTTTGAGCAGTGCCTACTCAACTACGATTGCCATCAACCACAGACCATACCACTATAGCCAGATTCAGAAGGGAAAACAAATTAGGAACTTGTCATACATTTACTGCAGCCGTCCTGACATTTTTATTTCGTTAACCTCCCCGAAGTCCCTGTCTGAGCTCCAGTGTGGAGATATTTACATCTATCTAAAAGGAAATCCGTCCACATACACATCTCAAAAACTGAAAGCCTACAAAAGCACAGATAGTTATTTAATTTTCAGAAGTTGTTGGGTTCAAAACGATGTCGTCTGGAAGGTGAAAACGAAAAAACATCTTCATAATCAGAGCAAATGAGTGCCATTTAATAGCTAGGTACCAGCTAGCGAGGAATCTGCTGTAAGCTAGCAGCCATTAGCCTACCCAACGATGTTCTTTATTATTTGACCCAATTCTCTGGTTTAAGCAAGCACGACAACCTTCTCTAGCGAATGACAACTTAAATGATCTTCCCATATATTTTCTACTGACATTGTAGTATTACTAGTTGAATGACAAAATGCACTACCTAGCCTACTTGATTGCTTAGGTACATAGGTAGATCAGCAGCTGGGTAATCCAATTTGAATCATGTTCATGCTTTGTTTCTTGTCTTTATTACTTGATTTATTCCCATTTTAGGCAGTTATTCTGATAAATTAAGCGACCAGAACAGGGTGACTGCTTTTATTTCCAGCTCCAAAAGAAAGGCTACTTTACTGTGTGTCCAAGAAAAGTTTACCCAGAAGGACCTGTCTACGTAAAATCAGCTGGCAGCCACGGCGAAATAAACATTTTTTTAAATCACCTGGCAGGAGCGGTAGCGCGTTTTAAATGTGATAAAAACTAAATCCGGGCTTGTCTCCTCGCCGATTTAAACAGCCAACCGAGCAACAACTGCCTGGCATTTTACTAACTTATATTAAAAGAGCTTGAAAGGTGGGTGGTTCCTGTATTAACTCCCGTGTTAAACTGCTGTGGAACGTCTTTTTTGCCCGCCAGCTGGTCATTCTGACGTCAGCTGAAAACTATCAAATAGTCCTCACTCTCACATTGTTCTCTCTCTCTCTATCTGTCTCTATCCCTCTCCCTCTCTCTCTCTCTTGTGTGTGGATATGTGTAGAGAGTCAATTTATAAATTTAAACAGGTGTGTGTGTGTGTGTGTGCTCGTGTGTGCCATGATGTAATTCCAGGCTGTTATTAAAAAATGATGCCCCCCCCCCCCCCCCCCCCCCCCCCAAGCTCTCTCTCTGCCCCATCCTTATGCTTGTATGTCTCACTGTCCTCCCTCTTTGTCTTCACTCTGGAGATGTTTTAGTTTAGCAGAGATGAGGGCTCAAGTGAGAGCCGTGAGAAGAATCCTCTTCTTTTTTTCTCCAAAGCCCCTTTGTCCCAGGTTCTTTTATCTCTAATACATCGCCTGCTAAGCACTGCCACTGAACACACAGAACAGGGACATCACTCTGAGAGGAACAAATTCTTACACACGTTCTTCCTCCATGTTTGACATACTTTCCATCTAGAAGCAGAGTGTTTGCAGGAAAGGTACTATTTTGTTAGCAAGAAAATATATTGTCATGTGTGTGTGTGTGTTTGTGATTGCACAGTACATGTTACCTACTACAACTCTTAGAAAGTTGAATAGCTGCCTATAGCTTTTATCCGATTATGAATATAATACATTCTTTTTTGTTTAGTTTTTTCAAAACTCAGGACATTTTTAACAGTGTTGAAGAAATCCCCAAGGATTATTTAATAGTGTTTAAAAAATAGTGTCTTTTGAACTGTCTTCGGCAGCTCAAAAGTCTGTACCTGACCTCCAGCATGTAAGCAACTTCTATAAAAAAAAGATGTTCGAGATGTTCCCGAAGGCTTCCGGCATCTTAAAATTTTGATGGCATATGCTAATGTGTAGGTGATTCACGGTATGCCATCCCCCACAAGGGCAGTGCCACTGCCATCCTCAAATGCCTGAGTCTGAGCCAGCTGGGGAGATAAAGGCAGAGGTGTGAAAAGCTCAGGTCATGATTAAGTTAGACAGACACTTACCTGTGGGAAGGTTGTTGGTGCCGATGAACTCTTTCATTTGGTCCAGGTTGTTCAGAAAGTCAGCAGGGCACAGCTACGAGATGCAAGTCTGGAGAGTGTTTGCGAGATGCGATTGTGTTTTGGGTACGCAGTGAAGCACAAACATATACTTTGCACACAGTGTATCTATTTTGCATTTCTGGGAAGAAATCTCTTTCTCTCTTTCTCTCTTTCTCTCTCTGTCTGTCTGTCTGTCTCTGTGAAAATTGATAAAAAATAAACTTAACATTTATACAGTCTAATTGACTCAATTCAATATCTTCACCTGTCACCTAGTCAAACAGCATTCTCCAGTTCTCCTAAATCATGTGATCATGTGGAAAAAAAAACTCTTTCAGGCTATTTCCTGTAGTCTTTGAACAAACCAACAGAGTAAAGTTCACAGAGTTCACACACACACACACACACACACACAGAGGACAGCAGTCGGTGCAGTGACAGACACAGCCCTCAGCTGGTCTGACCTGTCAGATTTGTGAGGGGGTGCAGGATGACATCGCCAGTCACTCTGCATTTGTCTGACTGACTGACAGCTGTGCCTCTCTCTCTCTCTTCTCTTTCTCTCTTACACACACACGGATAAAGAGAGAGCTAGAGAGTTTATTTCAGTTTTCTGACTATGTTTATTGTCCTCTCTCTCTGTCTCACCATCTTCCTCTCCCCTTTACTTCACTTTTTTCCCTGACTGGGTCACTCATCCCACCTACATGCATCACTGTTAATTAGGGTTTCATGGAAAAAGAACCAAGTACACATCAGATGCTTGCAGAAGAACTTAGAAAAGATCCAGGTAACAAAGGATTTCAAAAAAGGATAAAACACAAAAGATCCAAAAAGTGCAGAGTAAAGGGACAAAACACAAATATCAAAAACGTATTCCACAGGGGCAGAGTATCTACGGAAGTGAAGCAGAGAACCGCTACTGACACTCACAGGCTTGGACAGGATTCAGAATAACCAACCAAACTTAATGTTACAGACGGGGGATACAGGAGAGACTGAACTTAGGCCAAGTTTACGCAGATCGAATCTTTTAATTGCGTAAGGATGGAGCCTGGTAACGAGAGATTTGCGTAAGGACGAACCCCAGCCGATTGGGATGAACCGGCTGTAGTACATACCCCATGACGTCATCAGGTTGCGTGAATCCGTGCACCTGAACACCAGCCCCCTTACCGATTCAAATCCACTCACTTTCTACCCCCGATTCGAATCGTTGCGGATAGAGAGTGTTCACCTAAATGATTGGGCTATCTGTATTAGTTTCAGCTTGGACGCAGACAAACTCGATTCTGTGTAAACTAGGCTTTAAAACAGATAATTGGTGGAAAGCAAACAAGAAGCAGGAGAAACTAATCTGGATAACAAACAGACTAATTAACAGAACAGGCGTGGTAGAGGAAAGTCCAGGAAGTGGCAGAGGGCAGGTGGGGGCGGTGTTTCAGGACAAAAACAGAAAACAAGAAGCACATGACATAATAAACAAACACAAGAAGCACATGGCCAGAGTTCGTTGGCCAGCAGAGGGGATACTAACACTGTTAGGTAGGAGGTCAAAGTTAAGTTACTTTAAATATAGGTGTGGTGTTATAGTAAACACTGTGGACCAATCATGTTAAATCATCATAGAGCATCCTGGAACTGGAACCAGTCATTTGTATAAGTTTTGTAAGTGGTAAGTTTTATACATGGTATGTATTATATATGGTATATACTAAAGTAATAGGATTATATAAATGGTAAGTATATATACAGTACATATATATACACACACACAAACAAACAGTAAGTGATTCAAAACTAATATGTAGATTGAGAATGAGTTCCACAGAAAGAATTAAATGCAAAGAACAGTGTTACCAGTATTTTTATTTAAACAATAGTGCTTCAATGGCACACTGAGGAATTTCACATAGAAAGACATTTAATTTCCCTTTTCTCTGTTAAGTGCATTTTGAAGCTGCGTTTTGTGCTTTTGGAGTGCACATTTATATTGGTATGTGTGCACCCTCATCCCTGCCAAGAGCATGCTGACTGATGACTAGTTGAGTGACTATGGTATTGTAATGTTGACAAATGTCTCTATTCATTGATATATGTGTGTCCTTGAATAGTTTCTTGAGTACAATTTGGTCACAATTGCCTGTGCACTGCTTTAATTCCCATGTCTGATCTGGACAGATACGGATCCTCTGCTGCAGCTGAGCAATCACACTTCACAGTTTTTAGCAGAAATGCATCTCCAGTCTCTAGCTGTTAGGCCATGAAATCACCTGGCAAGTCAGTAGGGGAACTTGAAGTTTAAAACAGAGTAGAAAGTTAACAACATCGGTATAGAACATTTCACCATTGATTCCTCTTGAGTAATATGTTATATCTGAAAGACCTAACCTTGGTCGAGCCTCAGCTCATGGAGGGACTCCTGCATTGCGCCAGAACATTGCACAGCTGAATGTCAGTGACTTCAGCAGTTCCAGCAGATATTAGAGAGGTGGACTTAGCATACTTTTGCACTTTATAGTTATTTAATGTTGGGTCGTTTGTTCATTATTCAAGTGATTTCGCTTGATCATTTGTCATGACATTGACGAAGATCTGATCACATTTATGGTCATACCAATGCATATTTTCCTGGCACCACTGAATGTTGAGTTCAAATATGTTTTTGACTGTTAAGGAATATGTTACTTTCAATTTGTTTGTGAGACTTCCTTTTCTTCCACATTCTCAGCAAACTGGGGCAGCCGGCGGCATTCTTAGTAAGTAAAATCTCGCCTTAGGTTCCAACCATACCTGCCACCATTTGAGTATCACAATCTGGAATCCTCATGCCATTTAAGTTTGTCTGCCATATTCCACAGGTCTCGTCCCTTAAAATTCAGAAGAAGACCTTCTCTGGTTCCATGAACAATGACGTGTTTACAATTTCTTAGAAATTTGTCGGTGAAATTATAAACAGTAGAACTTATTTGCGCTGACATGAAACCATAAACCTTATATATTTCTTCAGGTTCTTAAAATGGGGTCCAGGTGTCGCTTTATGTTGTACTAGGCAGCATTTTGACCCTTTGTCCCGCATTCCGCATATTGAGACAATGTTCCGCATTTTCATTGTTCATTGGGTCTTAATTGTCAGAAATACGGCAAGATTGACATGGGTTCGAAACTCTTGGCAAAGTCCTAAGCAACACCCTGACTCATCCAAATGCAACATAACCAAGGTTTTCTAAAAGCTGGGCTTTCAGCCAGTGGCTGAGAAGAGAGCAGTGAAGGCGGTCAAAAAGAAGCTGTGGCAGCTGTCAATCAAACTGCAGACGTGGGGCCATTAAACTCCTCTGCTATGTCACAAAGACAAATTTACACAGATGATTACGATCCAAAAGAGAGAAGAATATGAATGTTTTTATTCAGTGAGAGTTTTTAGGTTACCTCTCAGTACTGGTAACATGTCCCACATTGTCCTGCACAAACCTATTACTTGTCCCACAATTGGTCTGTTTGCATCTGGTCACCCGAGCTCTCGTAGTTCTCTCATGCATGTTTATTGGATCCCCTCATGTCCCAACTGCTTATCATGAGGCTGTTGCTAAAAATATTTACTGTTGTTTAAAAGTAAGAAGATTTATTTGGCTTAAAGCTCATTTTTTAGTACAGCACTGAATATAAAGAGGTTATGTGACCACTAAGATACACGGCATAGTCATTTTTTTATGAAAACAATACTTTCCAAGCTACACTATGATACACTGAACCCCAAACCAAGTGTATTTTCCTGATTTGTTATGCATGATGGCATTGCCCTTTTAAAGTATTCATAGTCATAAGATCAGTGTTCATGCTGATACTGAACAAGCCTATGACGTACAGCAACAGTTATTATGGTTAAGTCTCATTCCTCGAAAGACACAATCCAGGCCCTTAAGATATATGAAGCTTGTTTCTAGAACAGTCTAGGACATATTGAACCATAGTGACACATCTAATGTTTGAATGTTTATCCGTGTGATTCTGATGCACAGTAAAATGCAAGGCATTTTGACATTTGACATGTAATTTGCACAATGCACAAAGCAATACAAGTCATGATGTTACTGCATGATATAGCCTTCAAAGACAGGGAATTTGCACAATGATTGAGTAAGCTCTAATGCACGATATGTAATCTTACGGGTCCATCTGACTGTTTGACCAGAGCAGACATGTTTTTTTCTAGCTTCAGAGTGTCATCTCCATCCCCAACTCTGTGTTTATGCAAATGTGATCACCAAAATTGGAGAAGCCTATAGTTCAGAAACAGGTATGCTTTATGGTGGCAGTGTGGATACTTAAATGTGCATACTGTGCAAATGTGCAAAACTAAAGGAGGTGTCATAGCAAGTGCAATTGCGGTGCTCTGGTTATTGGTAAAGCATGACTGAATCGCCTACATGTTTCAATAACATCTTGAACAGTTTTTTCATGTTTCATGATTGATGCAAACTGACTTTTTCTCATTTTTAATTAACGTATCTATATACAGTACATTAGAAAAATCAACCTTTAATCTCAAGTAAGTTCAGCCAAATGTTTTGATATTATACAGGTTTTTTCACGGCTCCAGTGAGAGGAGTCTCCTTCTTTACCGTCACTATCTACAATTGGGACACGAAGAAAAACATCGGTGTCAAGCTGATGAAGAACAATGATGAAGTGATGATGGTTTGGGAATGGCAGGGCAGTGATGATAATGAGGACTATGCCTCCGACTCAGTGGTTCTGAAGCTTGAGGTGGGAGACAAGGTGTACATGAGACTCCCCAAAAATGCCTACATTGGATCTAGCAGGTTACACAATGTTAGCACCTTCACAGGATATCTGCTTCGTCAGATGTAAGGGAGCCAAGTGAAAATTATGATAAAGGGTTAACAAATGGAAAGATCATAATGTTTAAAAAATTAGAAATGTAACCATAGAATTCTATTTCTATGTAACTGAAATTAATAATTGAGCAACATCAAGTTGTTTTCTCTGTTTTACTCATATCCTTAACTTCAGTTACTAAGCAGAAGGTTAGTTATGGTTGTGCTTTGGTGTGGTTTGGTACTGCCAACAACAGACAAATAGTCCTAGGGGTCCTCCCAGCTTTCTCAGCAAAGCCTGAGATCAGCGTCCAGAGTGAAGAGCCTAGAGTTATTATCCAGCCTCTACTGGTCATCAAATCTAAGTCTTCTTCAATCCTCCATAGCAGATGCAATGTCTGTCAATAGATTTGATGACATCGATAAATACCTGCACTTTGTGGATAAGTGCAAAAATGCTAGTAGAGACTAGTTCTTCAAAGTAAGGCCATGACAAGAGTACAGCTACACAATACACGAAGACACAATACATAATAAAAAAAACACAATACAAAATTAAACACAGCAAAACATTGGTGCAGAACTTGGTACACAGAGATTACCCAAATAGTTTCTTAAAAGTGTTAAACGGAATCATATACTTGTATTTACAGACACTTCCTGGCCATGAATGTTAAGTTCCAGTAGGAAAAGATCTGTTTGTCACTGTTAAGGAACTAATTTCAGACTGGAGGGGAGCGACAGACAGCTATTTGAGAGTGAGTAGAGTATTTATTCACGGTATAGTTTCTACTCTATTTAAAAGTACAAAGTCAAAGTCAAAGAACCCGGGCTTATCCAAATGCAACATAACCAAGGTTTTATAAAAGCAGGGCTTTCACCCTGTGGCTGAGAAGAGAGCAGTGAAGGCGGTCAAAAAGGAGCAGCTGTCAATCAAACTGCAGACGTGGGACCATTAAACTTCTCTGGTATGTCACAAAAACAAACTTACAAAGATGATTACGATCCAAAAGAGAAGAATATGAATGATTTTATTCAGATAGACATTACATCCAACTGTAAGGTTACCTCTCAGTACTGGTAACATGTACCACATTATTCTGCACAAACATACTACTTGTCCCACAATTGGTTTGTTTACATCTGGTCACCGAAGCCTGTTTGTTGGATCCCCTCATGTTCCAACTACTAATTTAGTGTTAATACACGTTCAAACTACTTAATTAGTGCAACTACTAATAATGCGCACACAGACACTCCTGTTTGCAGAGTTTATTATGTAAATAATTCCAATTTAACCAAACTGTGTGCCAACATGGATGCCTATGTTGCGGCTGTATCTATTGTTGCAGAGAAAACACAACTTCCTTACACTTTCGCAATCAGAACACGGGAAGCTGAATATGTATCACTCTGAAGTTTATTGTAGTCATTAAGCCACAATAGGAGGTGGTCCATGGATTAGCTCGATCTCATATGAATGACTGGTCAGTCTTTTTAAAGGAACTTAGTTCCTCCTACTCGCTTGTGTTTGGCTGTTCTCGAAGGAAAATTAGAACTAACCCCGTTCTCTAACTTTTACTCTATCCTAACTTCTCTCTCGCTCTCTCTCCCTCTATCTGTGTGTGTATGTGTGTGCTTGGCACCCTTCCCATTCCCTGGGATCCTTGTGGCGAAATCAATTCATGAAACGACATAGGGCATATCCTGGATGGCTAGTGGGGAAGACACTGGTGTTTACCTGTTCTTCACATGACCATATGCTATCAAAATTAATTTGAGGATGGTACCAAATCTAGTTGCCTATAAAACCATTCCTCAAAAAGTGTCAAATTGTTGCATGGTGTTACTTTAAGCAAGATACAAAGAGTGGGAGTTGAACTTCAGAGTATCTAGTTTGAGAAAGAAATGTCTTACAGGCCCTCAGCTGGCATCTTCATTAAACTTCATGACCCATAAAACACCAGTGAGCAGTCAGCAGTGAATAGGCTCTGGAATGCTGGCTTCATAGGCAGAGTTTGAAAGAAGAAGCCATATCTGCGACTGGCCTGTGAGGGGAAAAGGAAACTGGGTGGAAGGTGACTGAAAATGTGTTCTAGACAAGCAAAGTTGAGGAGAAGAAACTTTGTGAAGTGTGACAGGGAAACGTTTCATTTTCTTGGGGGTAAGGCTGATTCCTCACCCCTCAATAACAAACAACAAACATGATATAAGTGAGAAAAATCTTACCAGTTAGGTCCCAAAAACTCCAATCCCTCTTCCCTATGGTGCATGCAGCACAGGACGTAGACTTATTGGCCACTGCCACCTTCACATCAGTGAGCTCTTAATTCCAGCACACAAGACAGAAAGAGGAGTTGATTACCTGTGCTGTACATGACAAATGATTGACCTGTCTGACTAACATACTGTAGGTGTGATGATATTGTATATTAACTTAACGTGAGACATGATGATCAGTTTTATTCATGGCTAAATAGAATTGATTGATCATTGGTAACTATAAGAAAATGTACTGTGATATAAAAATGACCGTAAACTGAGATGTCTTTCTACAAATATTTAGTTTTGGCCAAATTATCAATTGCAACACTTGGCTTGGCAACACAATTATCTGATTATGAACCTTGAGTAAGAATCAAAACAGCTTTTCTTATCTCGGGTAAGAGTCAAATCTTGCACAAATCTTGCACATCTTAATGTCATAACAGGCCAGATGTTTTTTTTAGCTTTAGAGTGTCATCTTCATTCCCGACGACTCCTGACCCTGAGTATAAAACTAACTCTGTTAGAGGGACACTCATACCCTGTTTGCAACCTCTAGAAAGCTCTTAATAATGGCAGGTCTGATACTGCTCCTGGTTGCACCAATAATCCTGGTCACTGGAGAACCACTGACGGCAAGGGAAAGTCGTGTGGAAACAGACGGAGGTAAGCCACATCATTATTTTTTCACAAGAATGTCAAACACTACTCATTGTTTAAACACACAAGATGAGTTTCTGATCTCTGTGACCTGTGTGTTTCTCTGTTTATGAGCTCAGGGTTCGTGGCCTTCACTGCGGCGCTACAACCTCAAACAAGTGACGGATCTGGCTTTAATTCTATCGGACCCTACAGCATTGACACCACAATCATTTATGGCAACGTTATCACCAATATTGGAGATGCCTATAATTCAGCAACAGGTATGTTTTATGGTGGCAGTGTGGATACTTAAAGTGTGCATACTTAAAAGCAAAACTAAAGGAGGTGTAATAGCAAGTGCTAATGCGACGCTCTGATTATTGGTTAAGGACGACTATGGATCACCTGCATGTTTCAATAACATCATGAGCGTTTTTCTCATGTTTCTTAATTTCAATTGACATATGTATATACAGTAAATAATACAAAAAATCGACCTTTAGTCTCAAGTCAGTTCGGCCAACTGTTTTGTTATTGTACAGGTATCTTCACTGCTCCAGTGGGAGGAGCCTACTTCTTTACCTTCACTACCTACAGCTGGGTGAAGGAGAAAGACATCGGTGTCGATCTGATGAAGAATACTGATAAAGTGTTGACGGTTTGGGAATGGCAGGACAAGGGTGATAATGAGGACTATGCCTCCAACTCAGTGGTTCTGAAGCTTGAGGTGGGAGACAAGGTGTACATGAGACTTCCCAAAGATTACTACATTGCAGCTAGCAGGTTACACAATATTAACACCTTCACAGGATATCTGCTTCTTCAGATGTAAGGGAGCCAATTGAAAATTGTGATAAAGGGTTAACAAATGGAAAGATCATAATGTTTAAAAAAGTAGAAATGTAACCATAGAATTCTAATTCAATGTAACTGAAATAAATAAACGAGCAGCATCTTCCAAAGTTGTTTTCTCTGTTTTACTCATATCCCTACCTTAAAAGTGACAAACCAGAAGGTTAGTTATGGTTGTGTGGTGTGGTTTGGTACTGCCAACAACAGACAAATAGTCCTAGGGGTCCTCCCAGCTTTCTCAGGAAAGCCTGAGATCAGCACCCAGAGTGAAGAGCCTAGAGTTATTATCCAGCCTGTACTGGTCATCACATCTAAGTCTTCTTCAATCCTCCATAGCAGAAGCAAACTCATGTACATTTACCCCAGATGCTGCCAGAGAGGTCCACAACTCTTTAGAGGTAATGTGTGGGTTAGCTTTTACCTGATTTATTATTCTTCTGGTGCTTCTTGGTGATGGTCTTGATAGGCGTCCACTTTCAGGCAGAATTGCGGTCATGATGAAAGCCCTCCATTTGTAAATGACTTGTCTTACAGTGGATGGATGGAGCTACATTTTTTGGTGGATGGTCTTATAGCTTTCCCTGAAGGGATGTCAGTTGCTTTTTCTGATGTCCTCGGATATCTCCTTTCCTCTCGGCATTGTCGATCTGTGTGGGTACACCTTGGCACTACAGTAGTTTGGTTGGTTTCCTCTCTCTTTTAATCTGTGTTGCCCAACCCTTTTCCTAAGGATGTCTCAAATTATTGGTTTGCTTAATTGACTAATTAAGCACCCAAATGTGTTTCACCGAATCTGTAACCTACTTGACATTACCAATGCAGCTGGGGGTTCACTTACTTTTGCACATACACTAATTCCATGTTTCATGTAGTTTTTTGGCTACTCACCCAATTCACTCTAAACAAGTATGCAATTGATAAACATAACACTGACATTTCATGTATGGAAACTGGTGATGATAAAATATGAAAATCATGGTAAAACAACAGAAAACTCTAAACTGCTCAAGGGGTTCACATACTTTCAAGCAGCACTGTATGCATAATCCTATTGCCAAAAGTATGTAGCGATGATAATATGACAGCTACTAAGTAAGTAAATAAAGTGTATTTATATAACGTTTTTCACAGACATGAGTCCTTAAGTGCTTTACAAGAGCAGGGACTAGAGTACAGCTACACAATACAGGATAGAAGTAACAATACATAATAAAAAATACAACACACAATTTAACATAATAAAACATAGGTGCAGAGCTTGGTACATGAAGATTACCCACACTTGTCTTAACAGATTTTTTAAAGTGTCGACAGAATCAGCAAACCTTAAAAGTGCAGGTAGAGCGTTCCATAGTTAAGGAGCTATGACCTCAAAAGCTCGATCACCACGGATCTTTAGGCGAGTGTGTGGGAGGGAGAGAGTGATGAGGGAGGGAAGGAGATCAGCCCTGGCCTTGCATTGCACTAGAAGTTACAGTGAGAGTTTTAAACTGTAAGCAACAAGGAGCCAGTGAAGAGACAGGAGCAAAGGGGTGATGATTGCAGCAGCATTCTGGATTGCCTGCAGACGATCAAGGAGAGACTTACAGAGTGAGGAGAAAAGTACATTAAAGTAGTCAGTATGGGATGAGAGGAAAGCGCGTATGAGGATCTCCAGTTCTGTGTTTGAAACAACATGTCTGAGTTTACTGATATGTCTTAGGTGGAAAAAACTGGATCTGGTCAGTTGTTTTACATGGGTGTCAAATGACACAGACGGCTGAAATATAACCCTTAGATTACGCAGGTTAGAGGGCAGAGGAAAGAGGCCAAAGACTTTGCTTGATCATGGAAGCAACGTTTTGGAAGCAAAGTTCCGTCTTGTCAGCATTGAGCTGTAAACAATTTTCCGCTGTCCAGTAACTGATAACTTATAAGCCTCACTAGGTTTTAAAAGTGGAGTTGTATTATCTGCAATTGTAAATGATATGCAATACTAACTCTTTTGAACTGTAGCAGTTTCCCTGTAGCCTTATAATACTGGGGTCCTCACCCTTCTATCTTCCAACCTCATATGTGCACTCACATAGGCTACTTTGTTTAACAGAATATTCGAGAATACACTAACAGATTGCTCTCATACCTACATAAAATGTATTGATGATGTAAAAAGCTGTTTTGGAGACACCAAATTCATATTGTATGTACACCCCTGTCCGTGGCCAAGGGCATGTGACTGATGTTGAGTGACTATGATAACGGATGTGTCTGATGTGTGTTCCTGTATAATTTATCAACACTATTGTGTCTTTGCTTTCCTATGTACTGCTCTCATTCCCATATCTGATCCCTACAGCAGTGATGCCTGGGCTGAAATTGGCCAAAATGAGTTACGAGTCAAACAAAAATGCTTTTAATTTGCATTTGTCATTTGTGGGCGGGTTAAGATTACATAGTGCAGATATGTCAAATATCACCTCAAAACTAATAACAATATTTAAGTAATAACAATGAATCAAAACATCATTGGATACAGCTGCACATTTTAGGTCATACTGTCTATGAATGTTAAGTTCCAGTAAGAAAATATATGTTTTTCACTGTTAAGGAACTAAGTTCAGACTGGAGGGGCCTGGAGGGGGCAACAGACTGCTATTTGAGAGTCGGTGGAGTATTTATTCACGGCATAGTTTCTACTCTATTTAAACGTGCAAAGTCAAAAGCAGCACCTGGGCTTATCCAAATGCAACATAACCAAGGTTTTCTAAAAGCAGGGCTTTCACCTTGTGGCTGAGAAGAGAGCAGTGAAGGCGATCAAAACGAAGCTGTGGCAGCTGTCAATCAAACTGCAGACGTGGGGCCATTAAACTCCTCTGGTATGTCACAAAACCAAACTTACACAGATGATTACGATCCAAAAGACAGAAGGATATGAATGTTTTTATTCAGATAGACACGACATCAAACTGTAAGGTTTCCTCTTAGTATTAGTAACATGTCCCACATTGTTCTTCACAAACGTACAACTTGTCCCACATTCGGTCTGTTTGCATCTGGTCACCCATCATGTTTGTTGGATCCCCTCATGTTCCAACTACTAATTTAGTGTTAATACATGTTCCAACTAATAATTTCGTGCAACTACTAATAATGTGCACACAGACACTCCTATCTGCAGAGTTTATTATGTAAATAATTCCAATTTAACCCAACTGTGTGCCAACCTGGATGCCTATGTTGCGGCTGTATCTATTGTTGCAGAGAAAACACAACTTCCTTACACTTTCGCAATCAGAACACGGGAAGCTGAATATGTAGCACTCTGAAGTTGATTGTAGTCATTAAGCCACAATAGGAGGTGGTCCATGGACTAGCTCGATCTCGTATGAATGACTGGTCAGTCTTTTTAAAGGAACTTAGTTCCTCCTACTCTCTTGTGTTTGGCTGAACTAACCCCATTCTCTAACCCCATTCTCTAACTTTTACTCTAACTTCTCTCTCCCTCTTCTCTCTCTCTCTCTGTCTCTCTATCTGTGTGTGTATGTGTGTGTTTGGCACCCTTCCCATTCCCTGGGATCCTTGTGGCAAAATGAATTCATCAAACGACATAGGGCATATCCTGGATGGCTAGTGAGGAAGACACAGGTGTTTACCTGTTCTACACATGACCATATCCTATCAAAATGAATTTGAGGATGGTACCAAATCTTGCCTATAAAAAGCATTCCTCAAAAAGTGTCAAATTGTTGCATAGTGTGACTTTAAGCGAGATACTAAGAGTGGGAGTGGATAAGAACTTCAGGGTATCTAGTTTGAGAAAGAAATGTCTTACAGGCCCTCAGCTGGCATCTTCATTAAACTTCATTACCCATAAAACCCCAGTCTTACCGTGAGCAGTCAAGAAGCTCTGGAATGCTGGCTTCATAGGCAGAGTTTAAAAAAAGAAGAAGCCATATCTGCGACTGGCCTGTGAGGGGAAAAGGAAACTGGGTGGAAGGTGACTGAAAATGTGTTCTAGACAAGCAAAGCTGAGGAGAAGAAACTTTGTGAAGTGTGACAGGGAAACGTTTCATTTTCTTGTGTAAGACGTTAATTTTATATACCTAACCAAAGAGGGAAAGGCCGTCTGAAATGCGTGTATTAATCTGGAAGGCTTTGAGTGGACGGTGCTGTCGGCGTTTTGCTGGAAAAGTAATATTCATTAAACCTCACATTTAATGCTCGTATTTAATCTGACTCCATTATCTCTGAGATCTGACTCTACTTTTTTGGGAACCCAGTCTAAGTTCCTCTCTTAAACTGTATATATTTATATTAAATCGTGAGCTGGTCTCCAACCCTATGCACTCATCATCTGTATTTGAATTCCTTCTCTTACTTTCTAATAACCGTGTTCCACACAGTAATAGCGTCATTGAAGGACTTGCCTCGGCCGGCCGATTCCCTTTTGGACAAATCCACCGTCATAATATGCATCTAGTCTGAGCTAACCACAGAGGTCTCATAATGCTGCTAAAGGTATATTTTCAGCTTGATGGCGTCACGTGATTCAGGGACAGAACGCCAGACTGCTGCCCGTTCCTAGTTTAAAACACGCACACGCAGTACAGAGGCTGATCACCTACCTATCTCTATATTATACATTAACAGTTCACTATGGCATGTCTTAGCTCAGGTGATTATAGCCAGGAACACCCAGCTTGATGCTGGTGTCTGCAACTTAACCCTAGTTAGTATTAGCGGGACACTATATCATAACATCAGTTAATGATTTCAGAAGAAGGCAGCGTAGGTCAGAATTTACCAAGTTTATTTTAACAAGAAGCAAGTTACCAGTAATAGTTATAAAACAATCCTACGTGAATAAACCAGTCTAACTACCAAGGAATATATCTAAATTGAAGGATGTTAAGTCTACATGAAACATAAAAACACTTCCAGAAACATGAACATACCTGGCTGCTGCGAAATGACTAACTCACACGGATGTGAGGGAGATCTGAAGACAGAAGACTCCAAGAGCTTTGTCTGTCTTACCCTTAAATACCCATTTTCGTCCTGCATCTAAACCTAATGATAACCCCCCTTAACAGGATGTTTCTCAAGATGAGATTCACACATTAACAACCAAATGGAGGGAATTCCCTCCCCCTCTATTCAGGGGCATCTTCGCCCTCTCACAGAGGCCAAAAGGATCAAGTCTCTGTTACCTATGTTTTCCTTAATATATACAGCTGTAGAACTGAGACCATTTTCCCACTCAGATTGAGACCATTAAAATGAGTCCAAACATCATGCAGAAATCACTTTCTAATATCACATTGCGTTTGACCCTCTCATCCTCATTGTCCTGTTCCTAGTTTGACCTCAGCAATTTACACAGAGACAAACAGGAACAGAGATTTGAGATAAGAGTCTCTGCAGGGGGCTGGGAAGATCAACACAACACCAGCCCAACAGGGCACCATAAAACAACACCCAGTCCCACCAAATGAATTAATTAACAGGAGAATAATGCCATCTGTGATTTTCCACTTCAAAGAGCCATTTCCTCCTTACAGACCCCCCTTGACCCATTGGGGTCAAATATGAACATGACCCCATAGGAGTCATTCGGGCAGTTTTGCCTGTGGCAGGATGGCTCTTCCAATTCTCACTTGTTGTTGCTGATGTATGTAATTGTCTGAGAATGAAAATGTCTTTGTGTCCCTTTTCAGGGCATGAATGAAGCGTTTGAGTACCACCCCTGATCCAGGTTTCAGGAGGTATTTGGTCTGTTGTCTGACCTGTTGCACCAGACTCATGGTGTTAGTAAGAGCCTGCATACCTTCCTCACAAAAGGTGTCCTCCCCCCTAGGGAGAAACATTCATGTCCAGTGGAACTCTTTTTAGAAAGTTGAACTGCCCCATGGAGTCCTCGGTTACCTCCAGACAACAGTGTGGTTTGTTGGGCAGGTCAGACCTCCATAGGGAAAGGAGTTCATTTCACGGAGGATACATTCTTGTGTGCGTGACACCTGGATGGCATCAGCATATCCATGGAGTGACTGTACATGCATTAAGTACCATTAAAGGAGAAAGGTTGCAAAGTAATACAGGTACATACAACATACATGATATCTCATGGCAATAAGTCAGAGTGGAAAACAAGGTCTCAGTCCTTCTCACTGTCATCTATTCTATTGTGTGATCTCGTTTCAATACCCGATTTTCTACCACTACGCCTATTAAACGTATGGTGGTAGAATTTAGAAAGACTTATTTTAGGGTGACTTAAAGGTAAGGCAGCCAAGAACCCTATGCAGCCGGTACATTCATTTTCTGTATACATCTTTAATGTTCCCATTTTTGAATACTGGATATTTTTTGATTTGTTCAGACGCAAGCCACCTATGCAGATCCAGGATGCCAATGATCCCTTAAGCATGTTTAGGTGACTTGCGCAGGCACAGATACTTTGTGATACTTCTTGCCTGGCAGTGGTGAACAAGTCCTGTGTATATGTTCTGAAGGCTAAGGCACATTCGGTATTACAGGTCTGATTGACTCTTAAGTGTCTAGCGATTAGAAGCGCCTGCGCCTCATATTTAACCGCTTTGAATATAACAGCACGTCTGCTTTTATAATCAGAAACGAAATCATCAAAGCATTCCTGTAGCTGTGCATATGCTCATCATCCACATTCCTATGGAGTTCTACATATCCTGACATTACACTGGAAATGTTATGTACCATGACAAGATTTATATTGCGTTCCCCTGTTGGAGTAGAAAGATCAAAGGTTATGTTTGTGTATCCTATATGTATGACATTATGTGGTACTATGTGTATGCGACAGTACGCGGGCAGTACTAGTTCCTTAGTGCTGAGACACTTTTTAGGATCTAGACCATTTTTCTCTTGCAAATAAATTATGTTCATGACGCTTACGTCAGAACCAGAATGCTTTTTAGTCGTTACCCGACTGTGGTATATTAAAGTCTAACAAAACATATGTCCAGTGATATTTAATCTATGGAGATGGGTGGATCCTGAGTTACAGCAAATCCGTTTATTACAATTTGGTTCCGGTGCTAATCCGGGAGGTCATGTTAATATCTGCTAGAATAGAATTTGTATATGACGTGTGGATGGCCCCTTAGAATATTTCCATACTCATCTCCCGCACTGGAACTTATGCCTGTTGGCCCGACTTTTTCCTGGCGTCGGTGCCCATGATACGGTGTTGACTGACCTGGACACAACACAACAAAAAACAGTTATTGACTGACTGATTTTTAAACTTTTACATCGTAACATATGGTACCTCTATAGCTTCCCTTCAATTGTCACAGCCAAGCAGCTGTAACAGACTGCTTTGATTTTATCCGGCTCTTGTCACCTGGGAAGCACAGGCCCTTCCTTTCACACACACACACCCACACACACCATCACCATATCTCCGCCTCCAAATTTGACTTCAGAGTTTGGGCTCAATGGTACATCAATGACCACCCTGTCATTAGCTCATATGGACTAGTGCCTGTGGGTTTTAATACCATTGCCCTCAGCAATGGTTATAACCGTAGACAGTGCATCAGACCAGTTGTTGTTATGTGAGCAATATATTTTACCATTTCTTTCCATGATGGCTTGGTTTTTGTGTTCAACCATTCCAGAGTTTTGAGGTCTGCATGGATATGGAAATTCTGCACAATGTTTAAAGTTTTACACATGTCATTCATCACCTGCCCTGTGAAGTGGGTTACCTAAACAGATTTTATTTAAATTGGTGCGCCCAAGAGAGGGATAATATGGTTCGCTAACGTCCGTGCCACTGTTTGCGCTTTATTGTTACGAGTAGGAAGTCCTTCTACTATTTTTGAAAATGTATCAATGATCACGAAACAATAGCGATACCCCCCTTGGCACTCTAGCGGACCAATGAAATCCATCTCTAGGTTCTCCCACGGGACTCTCTGGTCATTCAGGCGTGCGCAATCAGATGCAACCTGGTATGTCTTGATTCACAGAATCACAGACAAGTCATGAGTCGCATCAGCTATGTACCTCTGAGGTCGTTGCTGGCCATCAAACGCACCTCTTAATCAGTAGTAATATCATATCAACACGGTTGTTCTGTTGCTCGTGTTCATTCGGAATTTTGATTATATGAGTGCGTACATTTACAACGAATACGGAAGATTTGCGCGCCTGAATTGCATTTCTAGATCTCTATCACGTCTATTAATTACCTAACCGATCTCTGAGCAGTGACGCCCATCATTCGGCCATGCAGCAGCGTGTGCTTGTTATGCACCCCCATGGCCTACAAACAAACAATGAGCTCTATTGCTGTTCTCAACCACTATACTGCGCAAATTTGCTGACTGCATTGGTCATCGCTCTAGTTGACTGGTGATTTTTACCTATGCAAAAAGACCCCAAAACATGTATTCTCTAAATTACGCACCTTCTCCCATTCACGTGCTTACGCGTAAAGCGAAATCGTAGCGACAATGGAGGTTAGGAGGGCTCTCTTGTTGTGTGTATGCTTTCTTTCACTCTTGGACATGATTGTCTAAGACTTCTGTTAATTTAGCCGATCTATTTCCATCTTACTTAATAACCAACCAGCCTAATGCTGCAGTATTCAATGGCCTAATTCTATCAGACAGAACGCGCAATGATCAAACAGCATGTGCCCAGATAACACTTCCTATCCCGTCATGTATGTTTTTTCCCAAAACTATCTTATTCCCATGTATTCTACATAACATAAATTTCTCCCATTGACTTACATTGGTCTTTAAATTGGCTTGCACTTGTGCTTCACTGACACCTGGCTAAGCCAAATTCAAGGAACCTCTTCTCTCCGTCTTTCTCTTTATCCCTCTCAATCTACTTTCTCTCACACTCAATCCCTCTACTTCACTCCCTCTTTATCTCTTTATCCAGAGCCACTCTTGTTTAGCCTACTCCTCTTTCCTTCTTCCCCTCTTCTCAACTTTCTTTTTTCCTTTTCCCACTTTTCTTTCCTTTCCTGCTAACTGCCCATCAGGCTCCCGCCGCTGTAGTCTATATGGACCCTTACTTTTGAATTAAATGTATGGGTTGGATCATGCTGTTTGAACATTCGCTGTTTCTATTCCGATTGAAAAATATTTCCCATTTACTAATCTCACTATTCATTTTCACAAGGTGAACCTTCTGGTCATTTCCTTTGTTTTAATAATTTGCTGTTTATTTAATTTCATCTCAAGTAAATGTTGCTACCCTCCCTCACGTCTGTCTTAGCCTTATCTGTGTGCTGCTTCTACCCAGCCAAGATACTTGAAAGTACCCTCAGCCCGTAGGTTAGTAGGTAGCCTAAAAAGGGAAACCAGGCAGCAGTAACCCAGCTATCTCATAGACACTCATAGCAAGCCTGCCTCTGTTTCACCAGCCCGGCACATACGATGCACACATGTAGTTTTGCACGGACAAGGGGGCGTTTCCTGGTTTTATACCGTAGCTTTACCATTAATGAGATAAACACCCCACATGTTGTATTACTATTAATGCTATATTTCACCCATTAGATAACAAACTCAAGTGCCTTTCTAACCACTTCGCTGAGTTTAAAAACAGATAATTAAATTGATTAGTCCATGTGAATGAAAGCACACACACTTCAGCCCATCCATAAATTAACGCATGAACGTCTCGGAACTCGCAACCTTCTCTTGCAAACCATCCTAATTCCGGGTCATTACTCGATGTTAAAGTAATGCTTTCTGAGCTCAGGCGACGGAATGTGTCATTTAGTTGTTTTAACTTTCTGACTTCTCCGTCAATATGTTCATGTCCCTGAAATGTCATGTTTCCACTAAGTTTTCCCCCACCGGATTTCTACGATCTCCGGTATATATCAGTGGGTATGTCGACCCATTCTACAATGTGTATATATGTATGAATGCAGTAACTTGCCCTCAATTTCATACAATAAAGAACAAAAATTGTATACTCACCACCACAGCTGTAGGCCGAGAACAAGAATCGAAAAACTCATGTCACACGGGATTTCGAACTGCGCGGAGAAAACGTCACTCAGATGGGATTGGACGTATAGCACGCCGGCCACGTTGCCTTTTGATGACGTAATCACCTCGGGCTCACCATTGTAAGACGTTAATTTTATATACCTAACCAAAGAGGGAAAGGCCGTCTGAAATGCGTGTATTAATCTGGAAGGCTTTGAGTGGACGGTGCTGTCGGCGTTTTGCTGGAAAAGTAATATTCATTAAACCTCACATTTAATGCTCGTATTTAATCTGACTCCATTATCTCTGAGATCTGACTCTACTTTTTTGGGAACCCAGTCTAAGTTCCTCTCTTAAACTGTATATATTTATATTAAATCGTGAGCTGGTCTCCAACCCTATGCACTCATCATCTGTATTTGAATTCCTTCTCTTACTTTCTAATAACCGTGTTCCACACAGTAATAGCGTCATTGAAGGACTTGCCTCGGCCGGCCGATTCCCTTTTGGACAAATCCACCGTCATAATATGCATCTAGTCTGAGCTAACCACAGAGGTCTCATAATGCTGCTAAAGGTATATTTTCAGCTTGATGGCGTCACGTGATTCAGGGACAGAACGCCAGACTGCTGCCCGTTCCTAGTTTAAAACACGCACACGCAGTACAGAGGCTGATCACCTACCTATCTCTATATTATACATTAACAGTTCACTATGGCATGTCTTAGCTCAGGTGATTATAGCCAGGAACACCCAGCTTGATGCTGGTGTCTGCAACTTAACCCTAGTTAGTATTAGCGGGACACTATATCATAACATCAGTTAATGATTTCAGAAGAAGGCAGCGTAGGTCAGAATTTACCAAGTTTATTTTAACAAGAAGCAAGTTACCAGTAATAGTTATAAAACAATCCTACGTGAATAAACCAGTCTAACTACCAAGGAATATATCTAAATTGAAGGATGTTAAGTCTACATGAAACATAAAAACACTTCCAGAAACATGAACATACCTGGCTGCTGCGAAATGACTAACTCACACGGATGTGAGGGAGATCTGAAGACAGAAGACTCCAAGAGCTTTGTCTGTCTTACCCTTAAATACCCATTTTCGTCCTGCATCTAAACCTAATGATAACCCCCCTTAACAGGATGTTTCTCAAGATGAGATTCACACATTAACAACCAAATGGAGGGAATTCCCTCCCCCTCTATTCAGGGGCATCTTCGCCCTCTCACAGAGGCCAAAAGGATCAAGTCTCTGTTACCTATGTTTTCCTTAATATATACAGCTGTAGAACTGAGACCATTTTCCCACTCAGATTGAGACCATTAAAATGAGTCCAAACATCATGCAGAAATCACTTTCTAATATCACATTGCGTTTGACCCTCTCATCCTCATTGTCCTGTTCCTAGTTTGACCTCAGCAATTTACACAGAGACAAACAGGAACAGAGATTTGAGATAAGAGTCTCTGCAGGGGGCTGGGAAGATCAACACAACACCAGCCCAACAGGGCACCATAAAACAACACCCAGTCCCACCAAATGAATTAATTAACAGGAGAATAATGCCATCTGTGATTTTCCACTTCAAAGAGCCATTTCCTCCTTACACTTGTATTGATGTTTTATGCTTCTATATTTGTTATAAGGCATTTAACCATGTTTTAAAGCACCAAACATGGGTTTGATGAAATTCTGTGTTAAAAAGGCCTCAAGGTTTTGTTAAATTTGTGCCAGAGTCAGAATTCTTGTGCCTGGGGATTCTATCAGCGTTACTGTGGGGATCGGTCACATTAGTGGGTCACATCCCCAACTTAGGCAACACAAGAATGTAGGTAGAATAATTTCATGACTGGGGATCTCCTGGCACAACGCCACTCTGACTCCTCATCACTTGTGATCCCCCTGCTGAAAGCCTAGCCTGGGGGGATGGATAAACAAAATTGAAATAAACGATAGAAAACACAATTCTTCAATTTTTTTTATCTGTAGTAGAACTGTTGTAGAAAAGCAATATAGGTTTGTGTTTATGGGGTTGGAAAAGCATATCACTACAGCTGTGATTACCTGTGGCACAATGCCGCCCCCATGAACATGAGGGTCCTATTGCTTTAACACATTTGGATGTCAAATGTTAATAACTAAGCATTTATATCAAGAAAATATAGTGATACATTTGAAATGTCTGTTTTATGCTATGTGAAAAGGAGCTAAATCATTTCCGTAGGGGTATCTTTTGCCAACCTCACTCTGACTCATGCCATATTGCTTAAGATCGTGTAAGGACAGCCATAATGTTACTAACGACTGAAAACACCAGGCTGGAAGGTTTGTGCGTGTCTTAAAATTATGGGACAGTGGAAAGCGTTAGAGTGATAAGTATTGCGGAATATATTTTTACATATTAAATTAGCAAATAGTATATACGCCAATTGTGAGATCTAAATTAACGTAATGGCATGGCACACAAAGAGTAATATGAATGGTTAATGAATAAACAGTTTATTGATACAATAAATGGTAAACTTAAATGTTACAAGTGTCAGTCCAACTGAATGCAATATACAACCCAAATTAATAAGTACAACTGTAAATAATAGCAAGCGAATACACAGGTTCGAAGCCAAGTAGACCAAATTCCCCTAAAATGACCAAATTAACCTGAATTCATGAGATGGACAATCAAACTTGAAATGAATGGGTGAGGGAAATGGTGAAACAGAGACAAACAGAAAGACCAGAAGAAGAAGAGAGAAAAGACTTAAGACCAAAGAGAACCCCCCAAAAACACTGAAGTGGTGTTGTACCTCAAGACCCATTGCTATGCATTTGCCACCAGCCAATCCCTTAAGGACACCAACTGTCCTCGATGCCCTCAGATAACATTCTACCCCCACCAACCCTCCCTGGTCATCTGGGTATGCCCAGGCAGAGGTTACAAAAGGCTAACCAAATACCACGCTTTAGCAAGCTCTTTAGATTCCAATAAAACCATGATCAGACTACTGCCCACATCACAAGGATAAATTCAAGACGAAACATGAATATGTTACATTCATATTCATTTGCATTACTTGGAAATCCCAAACCTCTTCAGGTTCTCTCTGTGACAAATGGGGGGTTAGGCTGATTAAGGAATGCGACATGTGGCAATTAGTTAAACTGTGACCAGGCTCTGGGGTGCCTAATAGCACCCAATGCAAGGGGGTTTCTGTGAAAACAAGCAGTCCAGGTTAAGAAGGTGAGGTGAAGCCGCTAACTTTTGACCCCCTGGCCAAACACTGTGAATGGTTAAATCCAGAACATCGACATTCTCAGAGGGAGTTCTGCCTTACAATACATGGGTTTCTCGGCTACGTCATCACTGGTTGCGTGCGCAATCTCGCAGCAGAAAGAAGCAAGATAACGTTGAAGTGGATGAGAAAGCTGTGGAGGAAGGCAACATGACAGGGAGTTGTTGTGTGGTGAACTGCTCTAACAGAGTTGGTAAGATGTTCAGTATACCTAGGAGGAAGCATCCGTTTGCCAGGAAAAATAAAATATCAAATCAAATCAAATATAGAAAAAGGCTCAACAATGTACAAGGTTACGTTTGGGAATATGTTGAGGGTGTGTGCAAGCATTCATGGCAACCGAATAGGGATCGGTAGGCTAAATAAGTAATAAACAATACATTTAAACTGGGCTTTCTGTATTCATTTGTATAAGGGTAGATGGCTTTCTGCCGCGGATTTGCGCGCGCAGCCTTCAATGTTTGTACAAGAAACCCATGTATAGGGAAGCCTACAATCTTCTGAATCGACAAGTGAAACGTCAAGGCAGGGACGTAAGCCACATGCTTTGCCTAATTAGCTTTTAGTTTAGATCTACTGTAGTTCAGGACAATAATGCTGAGCCAAGTTGGATGCCAATATTAAGCTGGAGGTAATGATTCTCCCTACACCCCCTCAATGACAAACAGCAAACATGATATAAGTGAGAATAATTCTAAACAGCAAACAAATATAAAAGATATGACAAACAACAAAGAGAAAAAGTGATAAAAATCGAAGCAGTCCCTCTTCCCTGTGGTGCATTCAGCACTGGAAGTAGACATATTGGCCACTGTAATCTTGACATCTGTGAGCTCTTAATTCCAGCACACAAGACAGAAAGAGGAGTTGATTTTCTGAACTGTAAATTTCACATGAATGACCTGACTGACTGACATACTGTATGTGCGATTATTTGTATATTAACTTAATGGGAGACTTGATGAACAGTTGTATTCATGGCTAAATAGAATTGATTGATTATTGGTAACTTAAACAAAATTTGCTGTGATGAAAAACATTTCTTATCTCGGTAGTCGGTACACACACACTTTTTCAGTTTCCAGTGGTCACAAATCTTGCACAATGAACTTACTGTAATCTTGCAGGACCATCTGAATGTCAGAACAGAGCTGACGTGTTTTTTAGCTTCAGAGTGTCATCATCGTCCCCAACGACTCCTTACCCTGAGTATAAAACTAACTCAGTTAGAGGGACACTCATACCCTGTTTCCAACCTCTAGAAAGCTCTTAATAATGGCAGGTCTGATACTGCTCCTGGTTGCACCAATAATGCTGGTCACTGGAGATCCACTGACGGCAATGGCAAGCTGTGTGGAAACAGACGGAGGTAAGCCACATCGTCGTTTTTTCACAAGAATGTCAAACACTACTCATAGTTTTAACACACAAGATGAGTTTCTGATCCCTGTGACCTGTGTGTTTCTCTGTTTATGAGCTCAGGGTTCGTGGCCTTCACTGCGGCTCTTCAACCTCAAACAAGTGACAGGTCTGATGGCTTTAATTCTATCGGACCCAACAGCATTGATACCACAATAATTTATGACAAAGTGATCACCAATATTGGAGATGCCTATAGTTCAAAAACAGGTATGTTTTATTGTGGCAGTGTGGATACTTAAGTGTGCATACTTTAAAGCAAAACTAAAGGAGTTGTAAAAACAATTTTGCGGGGCTCTGGTTATTGGTTAAGCATGACTATGGATCACATGTTTCGATACAATCTTTAATCTCTTTAATCTCAAGTCAGTTCAGCCAACTGTTTTGTTATTGTACAGGTATCTTCACTGCTCCAGTGGGAGGAGCCTACTTCTTTACCTTCACTACCTACAGCTGGGTGAAGGGGAAAAACATCGGTGTCCATCTGATGAAGAATACTGATAAAGTGTTGACGGTTTGGGAATGGCAGGGCCAGGGTGATAATGAGGACTATGCCTCCAACTCAGTGGTCCTGAAGCTGAAGGTTGGAGACAAGGTGTACATGAGACTCCCCAAAGATTTCTTCCATGCAGCCAGCAAGGTTTACAATGTTAACACCTTTACAGGTTATCTGCTTCGTCAGATGTGAGGGAGCCATTTGAAAGCTGCGATAAACATAATGCTTAAAAAGTAGAAATGTAACAATAGAATTATATTTCTATGTAACTGAAATGAATGTGCAGCATCAAGCAAGTTGTTTTTCTGTTTTACTTATATCCCAACATTAAAAGTTACTAACCACAAGGTTAGTTATGTTTGTGCTTTTGTACTGCCAACAACAAATAGTCCTAGGGGTAAATTAAGAAGTGGTTAGCAGTTCGGGTTGCTTGTATGTTGCGGGGTGCAACTGCTGTTATTGCGTGATCACTCTGCATTTTCCAGAAATAACTTCCTGTTGTTGACATGCAACATTGGAAGTCATAATTTACCATCTTGTTTTCACGTGAACTACGCCATTGTTACCATGATGCTTTCACACACTTTTCACAGACTTGAGGACAGGATCTGTCCGAGTCTTGTCTTGTGGTAATTACGATGCTCATTATAGTTCTGATGCTGTGGTTCCTCATGCAGTGCTTTGGTCTGTTAAATCAAAGCCATTTGTGTTGGCATGTACTGTCTGCACAAACATGTTTCTATTGGCACAGAACTTCCCTGATCTTTTCAGTGTTGTATACTAGCATCTCAAGGATGTTGACAGTAGGAAAACCAAGTACTGTAATTCAGGCCTACAAGCACAAGATCCTCTACAACTGGGGGGGGATGTGTGTAAGCTGGCCCCACACGTAGACCACACCTCACTCAGGCTTTGCCCAGTCAGAGGTTGCACTTTTTCCCTCCGACTGGTGTTCAGACGTATCTGCTTATGTGTAGAGCTGAGGAGAAACTACACTACCATTGAATACATTTTCTGCATTTCGTTGTCTCAGTACTTGTAGTCTATGCAATGACAATAAAGTTGAACCTAATGAACCTAATGACTGCCATCACAAGAAAGCCCTGCCCGCAATGGCAAAAGTGCAGCACAGCGTTTTGCATTGCGAGGAAAGCAGCACTGTAAAAACTGGAGGAAAATGGCACAGTCACAGTCAGAATGAAAGTGGTCACCAAGGCAACGGTAAGAGACTCTGAGAACAGAACAAGCCTTTAGGGTTCTAGGAAGCAGCAGTCATCACAGCCAAGGAGAGGAGTCGTGATGTTCCTGCCAGTAATGAAGTATCCACGACCATAAAAAGAAAAGGCACAATCACACACTATCAAAACTGCCACAGTGCAACTTCTGTATCTGTAAAGAAAACTCAAAATACCAAGTACAGCACACAATCATTGTGTAACATTATATATTTATTAGTGGCAATGTTCTTCCTTACCATACTAGGACATTATACACAACAATCTCACAGAACTGGACAGTAGTAGTTATCCAGGAATACATAGCATTACATGATGGGTGGACCGAAAAAACAAAACAATTAACTGTATGCACCAAGTGCTTATTTAAATAACTTGATAAATTAAAAATATACACCAAGGTCGTTAGTACTACCATACAATAGAGCAAGAACTATAGGGTTATAGTATGTAAAAAAAGAGCCCAAAAAACAAAAAGAAAGAAAAAAAACTATTTTTAAAATTCTCCCACATCCACCCGTTTGTCCCGAAACTTGTTCCTGGCCTTGGTCCGTGCTTTGAACGCGGCAGCGTTGTACAGATGCTGAGGCGCCGGAGGGAAGCAAAAGGAAAAGTGAGTTGATGTATTCAGCACACACACACCCAAAGTCAAGCAACAAGAAGCAAAGTTTACAGATAAGCATGACTCACCCTTTCCAGTCGAGAGGTCTTCATTGCCTTGAGTGTGGCGGAATCGATTAGCATTGGTGGTCCCAGCTGAAACACGTCCCTTATGAACTCGTTACTCTGCGAAATAATAAAATTAAAAAATAAACAGGAGTGAGGATCCTGAGATTGAGCTGCCAGTCTATCCCCAGATAGCATTATGATTATCACTCTGTGTGTGTGTGTGTGTGTGTGTGTGTGTGTGTGTGTGTGTGTGTTACATACCTGCAGATGGTAGTTCATTCCAGAGCCCACAAACTCCCGGAAGGAATCATACATCCTCTTCCTCACCCAGCTGTCGATGGTCATGCGCTCGGTGCCGAAACGGATGGTCTCCGACTGGAAGTCTCCCTCCTGGAAACGCCCCAAAACGCAAGAGGATCCAAATCAGAACGTGGCATCTGCTCAGTCATACAACATCTACATAGCCTGAACCAGAGACACCCTCAGCAGCCTGGGAGTCACTTAATTAAAACTCTTAATTAACAATGCCTCCTACGCTGGGAGAAAGAGACACTGATCTGTTTGACTTGTACTAATATCCCTCCTCTTTAACGGTCTCAGCGGAGCAAGGAAATAAAGGAATAGAATTAATTGCTTAAGAACATCATGGCTGCCATCCAGCTCGCCTCTGTAAGCGCACAGGGAAAGAAAATCACATAGGAGACTTTCAGAGATGATTGAAGCATAAAGCAAGCGCGAGCCGCTCACAAGCAACGACACCCCCGGACATCTGGCTGGCTACAGCATTCTTTTATCCACAGTTTCTCACAGGGTAATTAAAGCTGCCCGTTTCTCTGTATTCCAGTTGCTTGAAAAGAGTCTCCACAAAACTAGCTACAGGATCACACCATCTTCTCCTTCTTTTGAGGAGCAGATCCACATGCTGTTAAAATCACACATGTAAATTTGTTAGCGTGCAACCCTCGCTGTTTGGTGCATTGCTCATGGAGTTGAGTGTTGGACTTTCCAGATCTACCAGAGCAGGGGCGTCCCTCTACCTTTAAGAAGCTCTTGAAGACCCAACTCTTCCCTTCCTAACTTGCACTTCTTCTAGTACTTAACTTGCAGATACATTCCTGCACTTTTTTTCTATCTCTTATGTTAAATAGTATTTATTGTTACACTAGGTCTGTATTGCTCATAGCTTGAATGTTCTCTCCCTTGTACGTCGCGTTGGACAAAAGTGTCTGCTAAATGACTAAATGTGAATGTAAATGTAAAATCTATCTGTATACCAAACTGTTCGGAGCCAGTCATCTTGCTTTCTTTCACATCTCCAGGTATATAACTTCTAGAGCTTTCATTGCGCTGGGGCAACTGAATCTCATCAGAAATGACAGAAAACCTCCAAACAGTCAAATCCATAGTCTCTCCCATCTCAAGACATTATGCAAAAAGGCCCATCAGAAAGGCGCGTTTCAAGAAACAAATGCAACTTCACAGATAATGCTGGTCATTTAAAAAAACAAAACAGGGAACGTGTAACCTCCAGCACCACAGTGGCCCCATGTCACACGGTCCTTCTTCCCCACTCACCTCCACGGCCTTAAGGACATCCCGGAAGACGGAGCGCTGCTTCCTTTTGTCAGTCTTGGCCCGGTGCTTGTTGCAGTCAGTGGCCAGAGCGCTCAGTTTCTCACACAGACTCTCCCAGTCCTCATCGTCAAAGTCCTGGAACAGCAGACACACGCATCACAACAGGTACTCAAGGTCAAGCGGTTATTGTTAAAGCACCATTTAGTAAAGACTCCTTGCAGAATTACCACAGCAGGCACTGAGATAAATGATCACATAGCCAGCATAACCAATACGTTCTCCATAAATAATAAATTGCCATGATTTGAATGCAGACATGCATTAACATGCAAACTGTAAATGTCCAGTAAACTGATGCAACTCCATTTCCTGTATAACTATACACAACTGCAGAGAGTACATTTACACCAAGGTCCAAAGTGGCATCCTTATTTTTCTGGCAGGCTGATTTGCTGATTATTTATTACTTTCTATGTGCTCATTAAGATACATGTTGGCTTGTATGTCTATGTTAGGGCCTAACATACATTTCCCCATCAGGAATCAACACAGGACATCCTACCCCATTGTAAACACGCGACAATAGACCGCCTAGAGGGAAACTTACAGGCTCCACATCCCTGGCCAGCTCGAACAGCAGGGCGATGGTCTCTCCTGCGGCAATCCTCATGTTTACATCATCACTCTCCAGCAGCCCCGGGAGCTTGGGCAGGTGCCTGAGGGGGAAGCCATTCAATAGACATCAGAATAGAATACATGATGGTACATTACATTACCTAATGTAAGGAGGGGAGGACAGGGATTCGGAAAATTAAGAAGAACTTAATTCAATCAATTCAAGCTTTAGAGTGCCACAGAGAGTGTCAAAAGGATTGCAAAGAACAAACTAATATTTATTCAGAAGCTTTTTTGTGGGATTCTCCCCAGGGGCATTGCCTTCTCATGTTCCAATTTGTCATTACCCTATTCAGATTGAACCTAAAGTCTTTTTGGACTCAAGTGCCTTGCCACTAGGGATCCTAGGGCTGTGCTAGGAAGGAGGCCTTATATCCAGATCAATCAATTTTAGACAATCCTTACTACTAAAAGTGCTCATGTACTTAATACTCAGCATTTTTCTAAGAACATAATACACAGTTAACAATAATGCATATTCTTACTAAATGTGCTTGAGGCTAGGATACATACAATTATATGCACCTGCACCAGTGAAATAGACATTAAATAAAATAATAGTGCAAATGGTGCTCCCTCCCCCCTCCCCTCCTTTGCTGTATATATATAGCGAGACCCCTTTTCTCCCAGCAGCGCTGTGGGCTCGGTGGGGACTCACTTGTGCAGGACGGTGCGGATCTGGTTCCCGCTGCAGATAGTGAGCAGCAGAGCCCAGGAGAGCAGGGCGTTGGTGTGCAGCTGCGTGGTCTGGGGGCTCAGCGAGGGCCGGCTGCCGTCCGCCCGCGTGTACGAGCGTGTGAACAGGCTCTCAAAGAGCTCCATGGTACCACACACGTCCTACGGTGAGAGAGCCAGGGAGTGGGGGGGGGTGTCAGAAAAAGACAGGGAAGATCGTTAAGCCTTGCAGTGAGTCAAAGGAAAGGGTTGTGGATAGTGATTTACGAGTTTTTTATATTTAATAAGACGGAAAATTACCCCAGCAACAAACACACACACACTGTTGCACACACCCCTACCCCCTACACACACACCGAAGTCACAATGTTTATCTATATTAAGCAATCATTTATGGAACGTAAGGGACACACAGACACAGGCTAAAAATAGACACAACACAAGAGCTCTTGGAAAATTCCATGCTTACCAAGATATCGTCTTCTGCCACCAGCGTGCACAGGCCCAAACTCGTAGCACACTACAACAAAACACAATACTTGTGAACTTGTGAAGTCTTGTGAAGTTCTGCATTTATTTAAAAAAAATAAAACCTCACTGTAATTACCACCACATAATATTGCCTGAACCAGTTCTGAGTAATACCATGAATGTTAATCACTTTTCACCACTTTTGAATGTGACAACACAAAGATTTCTAAAAGAAAATTCTCACCGCCTGTCTGGCTTGGATGTTTGCCGAGGCGTCGAAAAGGACGGTCCTGAAGATGGGCTTGAGGGTCTTGAAGACCTCCTCGCTCTCGAGGCCCGAGCCCAGCTGTATGCAGAGCAGGCAGGCCAGGGAGGCTGCCGCCCGCTGTTCCTCTCCCTTCCCTGGGGAAGAGAACCACAGTGCATGAGCAACCTGCCCTACCCAACTTACAAAAAACCAACAAACAACTCCCAGAGAGACAATAGTGCTGTGAAATGGTACATTATTAATGGCTATAATAATACTGACTACCATATTAATAACACTGATAGTACTACTACTAGGGAAACTTACACTCACAGTATGTAATATGTGGAAGAGGCCACATAAGCAGGAAAGGGAGGGAGGGAGACGATACAAAACAATTGGGGGGGGGGGGGGGGGCACAGATCAGGACAACAAACACACCTTTCTTTAAGCTGCGCTCGATGCTGTCTGTGATGGTCATCCTCTGCTCCGAGATGAACTCGTACAGAATCTTGGTTGCCATAGCAGTCTTCAAACTGTCAAGCGCCCCCTGCCTCGTCTTTGCGCTGAAGGGTGAATAGAGTAAAAACGTATTTATTAAATGGTGCAGCACAACAACAACATACCCTACAGATGTTGTCTTCATCTCACCTAGCTGTATCGCTTAATAATTGATGCAACTTCATGCCACAATAGCATTCATGTCATTGTTACCATATCGGTGGATCATATTACAATAGAAAGACACTAGAGCATGTCTTCTTGCACTAATGAGACAGCAATCACCTCCCAACACACAGTGTGTGTGTGTGTGTGTGTGTGTGTGTGTGTGTGTGTGTGTGTGTGTGTGTGTGTGTGTGTGTGTGTATTTAACACCTAAACTCCTCTAAGAATCAGGCTGGCTCACCTCTTGTCCACGGTGCTGTCGATGTAAACCTTCAGCTTGAACTGGAAGTCATCCTGAGCAGAGTCTTCCCCAGATTCCCCTGCTGCAGAGGACAGCAAAACAATACTTATAAAATACATATATTTGTATTATCATCATCAAATTATATTAGTTTCCAACAAATAGCACAAGGAATTAACATATTGTCTTGTGTATAGCTCATATAACTTACAATGATAATAATATTGAACTTGAATTACCAATGCATTACTGCTGCCCAGTTTAAATTTAAACTTTAACTACAGATCCTACCAACCACTAAGGGAGAAAAGCTAAACAGTCATAATAGGGCATTACAGACGTGGTTCCATGGAAGGGCGCGCCTGCAAAAAGCAAAGTGTAGCTTGCTTTGCCAATCAACTGTTTGGGGATAGATAAGCAGCCTGTTCACCCAAGCCTGTTTACGCATGCTCGTTCTCAAACACACACACACACACACACACACACACAAACCTTCGTCTGCCACGCTGACTGAGTCGCTGTAGCTGCTACAGTGGCTGAGCGTCTCGATGGAGGCATCTTCATCGCTGAAAGGCTGCCCAGGTTGGCCCCCTGTCAAAACACACACACAGTCCATCAAACACAAAAACAGTGTCACATGCCCATCGCCACTTCCAAGGTTTACAGCCTGATGTAATAAGTAAAATAAATGATTAATGAAAATACATCGATCAATTGACAAATACTACTTAGCGTGTCATTCCTTACACAAGCCAGTGTATGTAGGGATGACTGTACTCCCCCTGTTCAACACCGCCAAGTCTCTGGACCAGTCTTATCAATTCGCCTAAAAGATAAACTCTGTGAGGTGAAAATGGAGTGTCTAGGGCACCGTGACACCTCGCTGACCACACAAACCAAACACACCTTTTTACATAACGTCCCCGCCCAGTTGGTGCATCATGCAGCTGCCCGCCATCCAAAATAATGCGCATGCAAGAGACCGGTTACGTGTTTGAGAAGACGCTCTAATCATGTCTGTAAAAAGTGGATGGCAGACTTTTCAGACCATAAACAGCACGACGCTCACGTGGCAATCCAGCGCTATGAGCTCTGTACAGCTGTTCACGTGGCACGTGTCATTTTTCAGCCGGCATTAAAACGAATAAACAGACAAAATTACACTTTTTTTCTAACAACTCAGATGTCTCCTTTTGTTTTGAATAAGTGCAACTTGACAATACACGCGACTGCAATGAGGCGCAAGTGGTTCAATGCTCACCCCTGCGGATTATGTAAGCGTTGTTTGGAGTTAGCCATCAAAATAATCGCTACTCAGCATGCGACTGCCAAGCACACGAATAGTGATCCAAATCATAGGAGCATACGATCACGATTACACACCAGACTGACATTTCGATAAAATCGTGACAGTTCTTCTAAATGTTGGCTAGCCTGCCATCTAGGCCACGCTATAAAATAGCTGGCCAACTTTGCTAACGTTGCCCACTTCTTGCTGCACGTACAGAACTGACATGAGCGCTCACCTGCAGCACGTAATCATTGTCACCGCCTGACAACACACTAATTACCCGAAAAACGCATGACAAGGTAGCTCCATGTTGATAATTTACAGATGATAATCTAGCTAGCTACACAGAAACGTCACCTATGAAATCCTTTTGTCCACGGTAAACTAGCGTGCAGCTAACCGGCTAGCTAATGTAGGCCAAAACAAGCTAGCTAGGAGCTGGTGTGGTTTACGACAAAGGGAGACATATTGTAAGTATTGTAGTCTTTTCCAATTTAACATTCAGAGGCATACATGCAGTAGCATACCACAAAGAACTACAATTCCTATAATCGCTTTAGTGAAATCCACAGGCCAAAACAACCGGCCATTACTGGAATGGTGAACTCCCTTCACGTTACCTCTTTTGCTCTTCTTCTTGGATCTTGGCATTTTCGTTCTTATTTAAACCGTTATTAACAAAAATCAGCCAATAGAAGACCAGTTTTTACTATATTGTCTTCTAAAATAAATTTCTTCAAGCGGCACAGGGGCGAAAAAGGTATTGAGAGCGATTCCGGTAAAAGACTTTGAACGAAGACGATACATTTTCCCTCTAAAAAAAACTAGGGCTGTGACGCGTGCTTGCCGCGAAAGGGTTTTATACAGCCGACATGTCACATGGGGGGAAAGGTGGGCGCTACTTGTTATCACACCAATCCCGTTGGAGAAATTACATGACGTAGCCATGTTTGGGTCTGATGCAATGTGATTGGAATGCATAAACACGTCGGTGTCACGTCCTCATGCAGCCAGGCAGACTTTCTTTCTTAGTGGTTCACGAAGTCTAAAAGTCCTTTTAACATATGACTCTTTTCTTGAACGCAATTTTGGTTTCACGTCAAAAATAAAGCATTGAAAGCTCAATGTTGATGAATTTCAAAATGTGATCCTCTCAAATTGAATTTTGTCAGCATGCTTGTGCGACATGAGTAGCCTATGTTTACTTAACAGAGTAAACATAACACAGTTTGCATGCTGTGCCATGAATCTGCCGAGTTAACTTTTCTCAGGCAAAGTTGTTTCTTATCATGTCCTTGGTGACCACTTATATAACAACCTTGCTAACCAGAACATTCAGTTCGCTGTTTTCCTTGACCCTTGGCTACTATGCAGTGGCCTTGGCCCTTGGTTTAGTTGCTATTTCTCCTCATTCAAATCGTTTCAATTCACTGGAGCAACAGTTAGATTAACTATTTACACATTTGGCTATCACAAATATATAAAATACTTTGTTCACAGTTCAATGCCGTTAGGGAAACTTCCTTATGGGAAGCTTAACTGAGGTAGTGAGGTTGGCAAGCACATAAGACCAATGAAAATGGTTTTGTGGTGAAATCTACATCACTTCTTATTGATTTTGGTTTTTGAGGTTTTGAAGTAAGAATTGCAGAAATTTCAATCGGCTAGCCGGTGCTTGAATCTGAGAGTACTTGGGGCCATGTTTTGCCACCCATGGTGTAGAGATGCGCGGTTGGCGGTCGCAGCGGCGGACTCCGCGGTTAAACTGCAGATCGGGCGGACGACGTGACAAAAAAATAATATTTCAATTCAATTTGGGCGGGTGGCGGTTTACCCAACGAAATTCAAAATATCTACACATTGTTAAATGTCGTTACCTACATCCAAGCACATTTTGAAATAATCCAATTTTCATCAGGCAGTAAATTGGCCTAGTTCCGTGTATGCACAAAGCAAGTCGAAGGAAGCAAAAAATAGGATCATTCTCTAACAACCTTGTTCTCTGAGACAAACAAGAAATCTTGTGGAACATCTTGTGATTTGCTTTAGCATGATCTTTATCATGACAATTGACATGTGGATTATGTCAACATAGTATTATGGAAGGTATGACCATTGTAATGTTGTATAATAGTTATTAGGAGTGTTGTTGTATGCGCCTCAAGTATTTTTTTAACCTCATAAGGTGTTTACCTCATGCCCTTTACAAGGAAATCGTACAACAATCACAGTTATTCACTCTCTGCTACTCTTAAAAACATTGTCACCAAACTGGTTTTAAAGCATGTGAACTCTTAACAATAATCTCTCAGCCCAGATGACCAGAAACATGTAGCAAGCAACAGTGTTGTGTGGGTAAAAATATTTGGGATGCCTTACCCTCACACATATTTTGATATAATGTGCTGTATTTGTGAAGTATACCTTAGTGAAGAACAGAATAACTTGTATGTGCATCTTTTAGTAGGCTAACAAAGAGATTCCATTTTCTTCCCATGTATTGTATACTGCCAAAGCCACATATGCTAGGTTTATGATGCATCAGTTTACACTGAGAAGAGAATTTTTTCTTTCTTTTTTAAATTATGTACTCATAAAGCAAAACACTGTGTCAACAGGTCAAATATCCCAGATGCCTGTCATTCCTGCATCTCAGTCAACCACCTACTAACAGACAATAACCTATAGATAGTATTGGTGCATGCTGGTCAAAACTCTGTATTAAAAAACATTATCTAAATTGAATTCACAAATCCCACAAAGGTGTCCCTCTGGGCAGTTTGTTCCTCTGGCATAGACACACTGTGGACTTAGGTAATTTCATGTAATGGTGGGGCAGATGTACTCATTAAAAGTGTAGTTTAGCTTGACTGCCTGGACAGATGTCTGGGTTCATATTCTGCCACCAGCAACCACTTCAGAAAGACCTTAAGCGCTCCCAACTCCCAACTCGCTCACTGGCCTGATGGAAAATCTACCAAGCAGATTAGTTCTTGGTTGATGATTTACAGACTATTTGACAACTAAGCTTACAAGATACAAGCTGAAAGCACCAGGGGAAAATGCTATATTGTACATGGACAGATTTGGACATTTATGGAGAGACTCGACTTTACTAATCATCTGCCAGGAGTTCCTACTGAACCAGTGAAAAGCTTGTCAGGTTGTGTTGGAATTGGGAAGTGTATCCCAAGTGTTTACAAGCTTGTACACCAAGACCTCATATCTGATTTCCACCTAGGGTGTAATGCTCAACAGCGTGGGTCTTTGGAAAATTGGAGAATTTCCAAAGTGGAATACACACACACAGAGACACACAGACACAGACACAGACACACACACACACACACACACACACACACACACACACACACACACACACACACACACACACACACACACACACACAAACACACACACACGCACACACACACACACACACACACACAGAGAAACTCACACACCTCCAATACCCTTCACAGTGAAGAGCAATGATTTATGAGGTACTGCCAGTGCGAGCTAGAGGGTCCAAACTAAAAAAGAGAAAGGAGAGAGAAAGAGAGATGGAGAAGAGTTATGAAGATAAGGAAGATGAGACAGAGGATTAGGGAGACAGGGAGAGTGAGAGCACGGCAGAGATGGAAAGAGAAAATAGGAGAGAGGCAAGGTACAACAAGCAAGAGAGAGCGAAAGACAGAGAGACAGAGAGAGAGAGAGAGAGAGAGAGAGAGAGATAGGTATGGAGATATGGAAGATGAGAGAGAAAGTTAGAGAGACAGGTACAGAACCCTTAAGGCACCACAGCCAGATTTTACAACCCTTTTTCACCCTCCCTTTGAGCAGGTGTGTGTGTTTGTCGAGCAGGTGTGTGTGTTTGTCGAGCAGGTGCAGTGGTGTAGTGGTCCCTGAAAAAGTGGGTATACTCTTAATTTGCAATTTTTTTAAGCAGCCCATACAGGCAGCACAGGATAAACGCCCTGTTTTGAGAAGTGGGTATACGTAATTCTGACTGAAAAATAAGTGGGTATACTCCGTATACCTGCGTATACCCTGGACTACGCCACTGAGCAGGTGTGTGTGTGTGTGTGTTTTGTTGAGCAGGTTGTGTGTGCATGCAAAAAAGAGTCAGGCAGACATCTATTACTTATCCCGCACAGCCAGGTTACAGTAATAAGATGTATTTCAATTTCTTGCTGTGGCCCTCCTACCAAAATGTAAATAAGAATCTCCTGGTACCCTGTGCAATAGGTCAACCAGGTTTAGGAGGTTCACTGCCACGCCAAATCAAAATGAGTGAACACTCTTCTACATCCACAGTTCCCCATCTATCACAGGTATTATTTACATTCACAAATCTTCTGTCAGTCTGTCTCTATGCCAACTGGATAAAAGGAAGTTGAAAACAACGCACAAACAACTACATCTAAAAGTATCTCTCATGCTTTATTTGACTCTGTGTTTGTTTGTGAGTTAAAGAAGGCATGTATCTAAATGTATTCTGACAAATTGAATTAGCTGAAGGGCAATCCTTTAGTGGTATGTTCTCATTGTGAACCAGAAAAGATCAGACAACCTGAATGTTCAATTTAGTAATAATTCACGCAAAAAACTCTAAATAGATAAATATGAAACTACATGGATTTATACTGATGTATTTAATCAGAGAGACATTTTAAGGGAAGCAGATAACCCCAGTTTTCTCAGTGCTGCATTTAGCCACAGTCTCTTCAATATGCGGAAAAGGACAAAAGAGTAAAATTGACTCCAGAAACGTATCCACATATCTCTGAGGAAGCTCTTTGATGAATAGCAGTGTGCTGTGGAGCATAAGAACCAGTGTACATTTAGTCTGTGTGCACGTTTTGAAAAACACATCCCTGCATCACGCTGCAGAACAAATTTATCTCTTACCTTTCTTACAATGGAGTTGGCGTTTTAATGATCTAATATACTGTTTATATTTTATATTATACAGTATAAAGTTTATATATATATAAATATATTTAAATAAAGTTTTTTGTTAAGGTTTTATTCACAAAGGGCATGTTGAACATAAGTGTATGAGACTGGTCTGAATCTTATTTGTGTTGATGTTTTAGTGCGCAGCTTTTATTAGCACACAGCACTAGGGGGAGCCCTTCTGTAAAATTCCCCCGGATTGATAATCTCGTGCACCTGCATCTGTGGCACACACACACACACACACACACACGCTGCCATATCAGCCATGCATAGCTAAGTAATGGAAACAGCAAGATATGCTTAGTGCTTTAGCGTGAAGGCAACTCCTGAGCTCACTCAGGCAGGAAAGGACATTTCAATTAGACATTGCTGCACTGAAGAACGGCCGTAATTGCAAAGCACTGCCAAGCTCCCTCGTATTACAAACACCCAAACATGCATGCACACACAGACACACCGCACCCACACACATACACACACAGACACACACACACACACACACACACACACACACACACACACACACACACACACACACACAGACGCAAAAACAGACACACACACACACACACACACCCACATACACACACACATACACAGACACACACACACACACACATACACCCACACACACACACACACACACACCCACACACACACACACACACACACACGCACGCACACACAGACACAGACACACACATACACAGACACACACACAGACACAGACACACAGACACACACACACACACACACACAGACACACACACACACACACCCACCCACACACACATTCACACACAAGTATCCACAAACACAGACATACTCAAATCATATATCTGAGACAGATATCCAGTAAATTACTATATGAGCTCTCTTTCAGGAGATCATGATATTTCAAAATGAGCCCAAAACAGCTGTTCTCCATACGACATAACAGGGTTAAAGATGTTTCAGAGCGGTGGTGAGAAACAACTGGAGCTAAAAGAGAAGAGATGCAATTCAGTTAATTTCAATTTCATTGTATGTGGAGGCAAATAGCAATTGAAATTGTCTCAAGGTGCTTTACAGAGCCCAGAGCTTGAACCCCCTCAGAGTAAGCACTAAGACGATGGGTGCAAGGATAAACTCCCTTGAGCAGAACTTCAGCTCAAAGGGGGGACCCATCTGCCTGGGGCCAGTTTGGGGCCAGTAGAAAGAGGGGGGAGGGGGCAGAAGGGGGAATCAGAGGCAAGCAGATGAATTCATATACGCATTAGGATAAAACACATTAGCATACATGCAGCATATATACATAATACATACACGATCCCATGATGCATATAAGATGGTATATACATGATACATGCACAATTAATAGAGGATATAAATGGAGAGAGCCAAAATTCAAAGTATTGGTTGTAGAACTGCTTAGTTGGAAACAGTGTCCTCATAATGTGATTTTTATGAGGATAAGCAGAGCAATGAAGTAGAAAACATGGCGTTCATTTATATTATGGGTAAATAGGCTGGCACACAGTATGTAAATGTATCACAAGCAGAGTAGAATTAGTGCTTAACAGGTTGGTGGGAGTAGGCAGCTGTAAGCAGAGGGTGTCTGCAGGTAGACTTCAGCAGCATCCCACAGTGGAGATGTGAGACGTGGTTGAGGAAGGCCACAGCCTGAACTGATACTGACTCTAAACACTGTGCCTATGTCTTTAGGGGGAGCGCTCAGTGTCTGTGTGCCGGTCACGTCTGTGTTAAACCCACGCCAGGGTGCCCACCCCTCACCCATCCCGTGCCAGCTGAATACAGATGATGGGAGATAAAACAGACAGGGCGTGGTGGATCATCATATGTGTGTGTGTGTGTGTGTGTGTGTGTGTGTGTGTGTGTGTGTGTGTGTGTGTGTGTGTGTGTGTGTGTGTGTGTGTGTGTGTCTGTCTGTGTCTGTCTGTGTCTGTCTGTGTCTGTGTCAGAGTGCGTGATGGGAGTGTATTCGAGCAGGGGTGAATTTCCATGTGTGTTTGAATGTGCATGCCTGTGTGTTCAATAATTCACAGGACAAGGCCCTGTGCAACACACATGAATGGGGGTTGGGTTTATTCAAGTTCTTCATTGGTCGTCGTCCTTTTTTTTCAACAGAGGATTCCAATACATTCAACCCCAAGCAGGAGGAGCTCCCGAAATCATTTATCCAGAAAACGTAAAAGTTGAACAAGGCAGAGGGGAGTCTAAGGAAACTGTGAAACATGAGATTTTTGTATTCTTCCTTTCCTTTTGGTCTTCCAGTTTTATCAGTCATGAGATCTTCCTTCGGGCTTCTTGACTGAAATCATCCTCCACTCAGTCTGACCAATCATGAGGTCTCCCTCCAGGTCATTTGACCAATCGTGGTCTTTCACTAGTGCTCCTGACCAATCAGGGCGTTTGGCCTGTGCCCTGGGAGTCCTCTGTGCTCTGCAGGAGATTAAAGGTGACACCTCCTCTGAAGCCAGGGGTTCTGTGCAAACCTCCCCATACACACACACACACACACATCCCCATAGACTCCTGACAGGCGATTTAATTGATGGAGAAAGAGAGTTCTGATCTGAGGGCTTAACCTTACACTCCTCTTTCATGCTGCTTTGAAGCTGCATGGAACTGAAGGGCAAGAGTGAGAGAGAGAGAGAAAGAGAGAGAGAGAGAGAGAGAGAGAGAGAGAGAGAAGTCGGTGTGTGTGTGTGTGACAGAGGGGGGGGGGGGGGGGGGAGAGAGTAATGTGTGTGTGTAACAGAGAGAGAGAGAGGGAGAGATCTTATGTCTATGTGGGCTATTTACAGAGTGTTATAGTTGAAACAGAGGTCTAAAGATGTCCCCTTAGACATCATTGGTTTCTAAGAGTTATATGTTATATGTATGCTAGATAGTTAGAGTTTTGTAGAAATGAATCAGACTTCTAAGGCTTCAAAGGATTCAATCTCTATTTCAACTTGTTTGTGTGTTTGTGTACAGTTCTGGTATAAAATCGGCCTAGACTATTTCCCAGACTTTTGCAGCATAGACCTAGTCTGCTCTCCCCCGCCTAGATGAGGTGACTGCTGCAGTTTTTGGCGTCATGGCTTATTGTGAAGAGCGGCTGTAATCCCCACAGCAGCTATTAAAAACACAGCTGACGGTTAATTTGCTCTTAGATGACACTTAGGTAATGACCTACACCTGCATGCTTTCTTATCTCCCTGTCTCTCTCCCTGCCTGTGTGTATAGGGTAGAGGGTAAAGTGTGTGTGTGTGTGGCAGAGAGAGAGAGAGGGAGAGAGTAAAGTGTGTGTGTAACAGAGAGAGAGAGAGGGAGAGATCTAAATGTGGGCTATTTACAGAGTGTTATTGTTGAAACAGAAAGATGTCCCCTCAGACATCATTGGTTTCTAAGAGTTATATGTTAGATAGTTAGAGTTTTATAGAAATGAATCAGACTTCTAAGGCTTCAAAGGATTCACTACAGGATTAGACTATTTTCCAGACTTTTGCAGCATAGACCTAGTCTGCTCTCCCCGCCTAGATGAGGTGACTGCTGCAGTTTGGCGTCATGGCTTATTGTTAAGAGCGGCTGTAATGACCTACACCTGCATGTTTTCTTATCTCCCTGTCTCTCTCCCTGCCTGTGTGTGTGTGTGTGTGTGTGTGTGTGTGTGTGTGTGTGTGTGTGTGTGTGTGTGTGTGTGTGTGTGTGTGTGTGTGTGTGTGTGTGTGTGTGTGTGTGTGTGTGTGTGTGTGTGTGTGTGTGCGTGTGTGTGTGTGTGTGTGTGTGTGTCGTGAAAAGCAGCAGTTCCTGTGCTGTTAGATGCTACTAAGGTAATGACCTGTGTCTGCACTGTCTTCTGTTCCCCTGTATGTGTGCATGTGTGTGTGTGTTTGTGTGTGTGTGTGTGTGTGTGTGTGTGTTGGGGGGGTCTCTGTGTGTGTGTTTGTCAGTGTGTGTCTATCTTGTATTGTGTTGAGTTGTTCTGGGAAACACTAACAATACCACTGCTACTTCATGTCCATCTAAACTTCCCCAAACACCTGATCCCAGCTCAATTCTCTGACTACACGACCTTGTCGGTCTGTTAGTGGAAGCACATCTGGATTCAGACCCTTTGCTTTGGCCAAATAATGTGTCTGGCAGCAGCACACAAGCAGTGTGCAGTTTGGGCGGCTTTTTCCCAGGTTTCCACAGGAGGCTGTTCCCGGGCACTGACTCAGAGGAGTGCTGGCGCTTTCAGATAGCTGAATGAGAGGGTGTGTACTTCCTCAAGCACCAGCAGCACCAGTGTGGAATATCCTGTCTTCTTCTTTTTCTTCCTCTTCTTCTTCTTCTGCTTTGACCCGAGGCGGAAACTGCTGGTAATGCTTCACTTGAATACCTCGTCTCATTCAGGGAACCCTACATTGAGTTTCATTGACAAATAGAAATCTCACACTGGGCAATATTTTTTGGGAATTTCTATTTGTTTCCTTTACATTTGCATTTCAGTTAAATTCAGTATTTAATTCAATTAATTTCAGATCATTCATTGATTCATTCATTTATCTCTATGTTGAAAAGCATTTGATGAAACCCTAATTTTTATGTTTTTTCCTCTTTCTATGCTGAACAGGATTTCTATTCCTTTCCATTTTTTTGACAAATTATAATGGGATAATCCCGCAATCTCTACTGTTTGAAGCCTCTTACATCACAGTCATCTCACAAAATATCCTATCCAGACTTAAAAACAAATAGTAGTTCAGCCGCCACTGTGCTAAACGCCACTCAAAATCAGAGGATTGGAAATAGGCCATAATCGCTTGCCAAAACCCAGCATGATCTTTTAAGATCCATCGCAAAAATATTTAAACATTGTCAAGGGCAACAGTCACTTCTCTGCACGATGACCCATATTTGAAAAGGATTACAAAAATGCATGTTCCACAATATTTTTGGTGCATGTAACAAATATCATATGGCGAGTGTTTTAAAAAATGTATATACCTCAATATCTTTTCGTTTTAATACAGTCCGGAAATCCCTGGCAAAGCAAGAAAACAGCGCAGGCTTAATGTAAATATGCAGCCGCAGCATAAGTGCATGCCTTGTCATCACAGGAGCAGTGTTGCCTGTCATAGTAAAGCTATAGGTCAGTGAGTTTGCTTGAGGCTATAGCTGACACATCAGCTGCGGTGAAGTGGTGAACGGTCCCCATGGATTGCGTGACTAGCAGTGTGACTAGCGATGTTTGAGAGCATACATTATACATCACATTTCTCATCTCTCTCTTTCTAGGCCATCTCTGGCGCTCTCTGTCTATATCTGTCTCCCCAATGGTTTCGACCATGGTTTCGACCATCTTTTCTCATTTTCATCCATCTAACTCTCTCTCTTTCTCTCTCTAACTCACTTTATCAACCAACTATCTACCATCTATCTATATATCTATCTATCTATCTTTCTATCTATCTATCTATCTATCTATCTATCTATCTATCTATCTATCTATCTATCCATCCATCTATCTATCTTTATTTTCCATACCTCTCTCTTTCTCTCTCTCTCTCTCTCTCAGTCAGGGGTTCTATTAACTGAGTCATCTGAGATCAGCAAGCGAGCCACAGATTTACACTCAAAATGAAAGAAAAGTGAAGAAGAAGAAGCTGCAGCTGTTATGGTGATGGAGAATGGGCCAACACTTGGAATAGATGGTTAACCAACACCTGGAATAGATGGTTTACCAGCTGAATTTTTTCACAGGGGGAACAGAGAGTTGTCCTGATCCTGGTACCCAAGCGACCTGCATTATTTAAAATAGTTGTGCCCCTGTCCCTCCTGTGCTTAGACCGTTGGATGTTTTAAAACAAGTTGTTGGCTGCCTTGTCTCTCTCTCTCTCTCCCTTCCCCCACCTCATATCTATAGGCAGGATGTGTCCATTAACAGCAGTGTATTTGATACC
>NC_137912.1:17688430-17690930 GCF_963457725.1 Sprattus sprattus
TGTAGAAGTTTATAAAATAGTCCTTCATGCCAGATTGAATCAAATGCTTTTTTGAAATCAACAAAACAAGCAAATATTTTTCCTTTTTGTGTTTGGTTTACATGTTTAGTTACTAGGGTGTGTAGAGTGTAAATGTGGTCCGTAGTGCGGTAACTTGGAAGAAATCCGATTTGACCTTTGCTGAGGACATTGTGCTCCTTAAGGAATGCTGCTATTCGTTCATTGATGATGCTACTTAACACCTTCCCCAGACTACTGTTCACACAGATGCCTCTGAAATTATTGGGGTCTAGTTTATCTCCACTTTTATAGATGGGTGTAATATACCCTTGGCTCCAGATGTCAGGAAAACAGCCAGAGGTTAAGATGAGATTGAACAGTTTGAGGATAGCCCTTTGCAGTTCAGGGGTGCTGTTTTTAATCATTTCTCCTCTGATGTGATCAGGGCCGCAGGATTTTTTCGTTTTGAGTTTTTTAATTTTAGATTCAAGTTCAAATTGTGTAATTTGGAAGTCAAGGGCGTTTTGGTTGTCTTTAATTGTCATTTTCAAGCGATTGTAATTTTTCCATGGTTTTTTCGTAATTAGAATTTAGATCTTGAGGTTGGATGTCTGTATACAAATTTTCAAAGTGTTTTTTCCAGACATCACCATTTTGAATCGGTAGATTTTGTGGTTTTGCTTTATTCAGACCTTTCCACATCTCCCAAAATTGATTATTTTGTATAGATTCTTCAATTTTGCTGAGGGTTTTGTTGGTTTGGTTTTGTTTTTTCTTTCTCAGCAGCCTTTTATAGTGTTTAGTCTCTGTCTCTCTCTCAGGTAGCGGTAATGCCCTCTCTCTCTTTCTCTCTCGCTCCCTCTCTCTCTCTCTTTCTCTCTCTCTCTCTGAAATTCAAATTAAATTTACAGTGCTGTGGTTAATTGGCATGACTGTGCGGTGTACAATATTGCGAAAGCAGTCTTCAAAAGTAAATGATAATAATCGTAATAAAAGGATACAACAATGGGAATAACTGAAAAAAATGAAATAGATAAAGAGGCTAAAACAAACAAACAAATTAAAAGCATGGGTTATCATAAATTGCTTTGAACATGGAACGTTTTTTTAAGAAGCCAGTGGGTGGCCTCGCTTATTTAAAGGTGTCTGTCTTCTTTTATGACATGCTACATATTTTTCTGCATCTAGTGGCTTTTCTACAGCTTCTACTAGAATGTATTTAGCTCTCCTTCATTTGTTCATGTGTGATCTTTAGGCAAATACTGCTAGCTTTTGACAAAAGCTCACATCTGGGGCCCATATAGTGACTGCTATCAGTAAAGAAATGCTGCTCTTTGAGGACCTCATGCATATAGCCTTGTCTCTCTAGGCAGTCTGGTCTCTTTAGGCAGCCTGGTCTCTCTAGACAGCCTGGTCTCTCTAGGCAGCCTGGTCTCTTTAGGAAGCCTGGTCTCTATAGGCAGCCTGGTCTCTTTAGGCAGTCTGGTCTCTTTAGGCAGCCTGGTCTCTCTAGACAGCCTGGTCTCTCTAGGCAGCCTGGTCTCTTTAGGAAGCCTGGTCTCTTTAGGCAGCCGGGTCTCTTTAGGCAGCCTGGTCTCTATAGGCAGCCTGGTCTCTCTAGACAGCCTGGTCTCTCTAGGCAGCCGGGTCTCTTTAGGCAGCCGGGTCTCTTTAGGAAGCCTGGTCTCTTTAGGAAGCCTGGTCTCTTTAGGCAGCCGGGTCTCTTTAGGAAGCCTGGTCTCTTTAGGAAGCCTGGTCTCTCTAGGCAGCCTGGTCTCTTTAGGCAGCCTGGTCTCTCTAGGCAGCCTGGTCTCTTTAGGAAGCCTGGTCTCTTTGGGCAGCCAGGTTTTGTTCCTCCTTCCACATTCTCTGGCCAGGTTGTGCTCACTGAGCCTCTATATTGTTTAGTATTTTGAGAGCTCTCTATCTTATAATATATTTCAATATGGAGCGAATTTATAGTCATGGTAAATAGCATTCAAGTTTGGTTGCTGAGTTTGAATATAAATTGGCTGAGGGGGCTTATCTCTTGGCTTTTGAGAGCTTCATCATGACCCAGCTCTGCCATAAAATGTGCAGCGTTCTTTTTCCTTCACAGCCAAGTCAAATCATCCTGTAGAACTGGATAATGATGTGTTTGTTCAATTGTGTTGTCCCCCATTGTAAATGTTTCAGGTCTTTCTTTGCAAAACCATACATTTAGTCTCTTTTATGATGACCTTGAGTGCCCATATTTTCCAGAGATCTCTCTTGGGCTCTCTCTCCCTCTCTCTCTCTCTCTCTCTCTCTCTCTCTCTCTCTCTCTCTCTCTCTCTCTCAGGTACCATTCATGCCATCTCTCTGTCTGAGTACCCTTTTATGGCTCATCTATTATGAATTAACAATAATGATATCAGCAGTGCATGCATGCCACGCAGTGGGCCGAGGGATTCATGAGGTGTCATCCACAGGAATAAAGTGAATACGGGTTTTTGTTTGAAAAAAAAAAGTTTGGGCCTTT
>NC_137912.1:17693430-17698430 GCF_963457725.1 Sprattus sprattus
GTTGCAACCCAAGATCAAGGGCAAAAGAAAATAAAGGAAAAAAAAAGAAAAACGGTTCGGCACGACAAACAAGGATCCAACAAGCGTCAACGTGTAAACATCGTGAACGAGTGACATGGAGCGACAGAGCAACAACCCTCCAGACACATCCTATTGCTTCTCTTCTCCGCAGCGCGTAACGCAACCCTGAAAAATACATGACGAAAATCTCTTCTCAGAAAAACTCAAAGAGCAACACATTTCTCCATACACACACATACACACACATGAGTGTAATTGGATGGGACAGCCAAAGCGCTCCCTGAGCGAGGAGTGTGTATCTGCCTCTTCAGCCTTTGATGTCAGGAGGAAGTATGGGTAGTCATATGAGAGAGCAAGAGAGCACTTGGGGATGGGTTACAGGCTGTGAGGGGACAGTGTCTTTAGAAAGGATGCACAGCAACACTGACACTCTCAGTCATAACTCGGGAGCTCTTCTTCTGGGTTTTTTAAGTTTTTTCAGCTTTTATTGAGATAAGGTTCCTGTGTAGAGAGACAGGAAATGTGTGGGAAAGAGAGCGGGAGTGGGATTGGGAATGGGATTGGGAATGGGCCGCAGGTCGGACTCAAACGGGGTCCCCTTGGGTGCTGGGAGTCTTATGTGGTATGGGGTGTTACCACCTGTGCCCCAGCCCCCCATTGGTTTCTGTTCTGGCAAGAAAGATCGTTTGTTCTGGTTTAATGGGATGGGCTCGACATTTGGTGAATGAGCAGATTTGTTTCTGTCGGTTTTAATCAAAGTAAAGTTATTTGCGGTGCTCCTCCTGCCCACAGATTTGGCACAGACGGGCGGCGGATTTCATGGTGATGGCCGGTCAGCACGCCAACAGGGGTTGGCTGGGCCACAAGCTGTGGAAGTCTGCCTCCATACACATAAACACAACACAATATTGCAGTGCACTTAATGAGGAATAAAGAGAGAGAGAGAGATTAGATAAATGAGAAAGAGAGCGGGAGAGGGAGAGGGGGCGAGGGGAAGCTACAGAAGGAAAGACGAGAGGGGAAATACAAGAAAGAGAGGAAGAGGAGAGAGATATATAAAAGGGAAAACAAGAGAGGTGAGAGAACTTGAGTTGGAAAGAGAGATGAGAGAGAGATAAGGAGAATGACAGTGCGAGCCGGGGAAAGAGATAGAAAGGGGGAGAAACACTAAGGGAGAAAGAGAGTTGAGAGAAGGAGAAAGAGAGAGATGAGAACATGGCCTATTCTGGCCTTAGCTCTGACACATACAGGCCATGGATTAACTGGTGTTGGCAGGTCAGAGTGCCATCAGTGTCTGGCACAAATATACACACATATTTATACACGCACGCACACAAACAGACATGCACGCACTCACACACACACACACACACTCACACAGACCCACATACACACACACACACACAGACATGAATACACACACACACACACACGCATATATACACACACACACACACACGCATATATACACACACACACAGACATACACACACACACACACAGACACACACACACACACACACACACACACACACACACACACACACACACACACACTCGCACACACACCAATGCTTTCTTCCCCTTTCAGATGGAAATGGAGTGTGAGACTTTTGGATGTGGATACTACGGATGGTGGAATATACAAAATGAAAGGGCTTCACATGCGTGTTTGGAATCACTGCCGTGAGATGGGGATGCTGTCACCAGGGATATGATGGAAATGTTGTTGCTATGACAGCAATGAATGACATGTCTTGGTGACAAGGTGTGTTCGCTTTCATCACCATTAAATTCGGCTTAATTGCACTGTGGCTGTTGTGAAAAAAAGGTGAGAAGAAGAGAGAAGAGAAAGAATGAGGGAAATACAGAAAAAAAGAAAGAAAAATAAAAAGGCATGCTATGAGCGTTCCGGTCAGGGGAGGGCATATCAATTCAGAGTCGGACAGCTGAGACATTTGGTTTGGTCTGCAGAAAGGCATGCCTTCTGTGTGTGTGTGTGTGTGTGTATGTGTGTATGTGTGTGTGTGTGTGTTATATGTGTGTGTGATGTATGTGTGTGATGGTGCTGGGTGTATGAGAGTGCATAAGTCCATGTATGAATGAGCCAATGTGTGCTAATATGTGTATGAATGTGTATGTTACTGAATGCATGTTCATAAATGTGTGTATGTGTATGTATGCAGGAGTTTATGCATTGCCCTGCCTTATGTTTATGAGTGTGTATGTGTGATTGCTTGTGTGTGTGTGTGTGTGTGTGTGTGTGTGTGTGTGTGTGTGTGTGTGTGTGCGTGTGTGTGTGCGTGTGTGTGTGTGTGTGTGTGTGTGTGTGTGTGTGCGCGCGTGCATGTGTGTGTGTGTGCATGAGTGCAGTGCGTGTGTTTGTGCGTGCGTATGTTTGTGTGTCTGAGTGTGCGTGTTTGAGCGTGAAGGTGAAACTCCCCTCACAAGCGCTGACATTTGAAATGCTGTTCTGATTCAGATTGCTGTCCTCAGAGCTCTCAGCATGGGAGATGGGAGTCTCAAGCCACAGCCCTCAGCCCATCCACCCAATCAGAACCCTCAGCCCATCCAGCCAATCAAGTGGCCGGTGGGCTACCAGAGGAGGGGCCTTTCAGTTGCTGCTCAAGCATTGCTGCAGGGCACCACTGAGCCCCCAGACACCTCCTACTCGACACCATAGACATACTGTATATGTATCTATATATGTCTATGCTCTACACTATCTCAGATCACCATGTTAGTTTTTTCCAACACTAGCAAACCTGTGATATGATGACCAATAGAGGCAAGTTTGAACAATTTGTTTGTGAGAGTGTGTGTATATATATGTGTGTGTGTGAGGGAGAGAGAGAAAGAGAGGCACTTGAAGAAACAGACAGACAGACACACACACACACACACACACACACACACACACACACACACACACACACACACACACACACACACACACACACACACACACACACACACACACATCCGGACAAAGTGTTGTTGCACTTAATCAAAGTAAAGTGACATTTCAGTTCAGTTTTCATACAAAGAAATTATTTTGCATCACAAACCGATACTAGTTAAGTGGAACTAAAAGTTGAAATGAATCGAATTGAGAGAAAGAGAGATTGTGTATAGTTGAGAGAGATAGAGAGACAGGGAGAAAATGTGTTTGTGTCCCAAATGTTTTTGCAATAGCTGTATCTGTTCAAGTACCTGTGAGTTGATGTGAGTGCAGGACATGTATCCCTTTCGGCAGTGGTCACAAACTTCCGGTACAGAATTGTGAATGGACTACTTTGGAGGCTGAGAGAAGTGAGCACAGGTCTACACAGTTCCTGGGGCTCATAGTCCGATGCCTGCTGACTGCACAACTAGTGTGCAATTAAATGAGAGAGCATGTATTTAGGGTATTAGGTCAGCGTTTCACTAAGTGAGGTGAAAAACAGTGTCTCGCGAAAGGCCTGATGGATTGGCAGACAGCAAGCCAATCCTTTCTCTCTTTCTCAAACACACACACACACACACACACACACACACACACACACAAACATAAACACACTCTCAATCTCATGCACACACACACACACATACACACATACACGCACACACATTCACGCACACACATTCACGCACACACTCTCACGCATAGGTCCACGTGCATCGATACTTTCTCTCTTTCTCTTTGCCTCTCTTTTTCTCTCACACAAATACCCACATGCACACACACACAACCTCTCTGTCTGTTATACTCAATCACTTGCTATCCACTCCATAAATAAATACAAGCACAAACGCCACGCTACCCTTTGATTCTCACTAAGAGATAAGACAGTGTTCTTGATAGGTGCTGACCACATACAGGCTTGACTGTACTCTGTTGATCAAAGCAGACTCTCAGGCAAGCCCGTGTTTATTTGAGAGGCCATTCACTAGTTGTACTGTGTGTGTGTGTGTATGTGTGTGTGTGTGTATGTGTGTGTGTCTGTGTGTATGTGTGTGTGTGTGTGTGTGTGTGTGTGTGTATGTGTGTGTGTGTGTGTGTGTGTGTGTGTGTGTGTGTGTGTGTGTGTGTGTGTGTGTGTGTGTGTGTGTGTGTGTGTGTGTGTGTGTTGGCCATCGCATTGGCACAGATGGGCAGTGGATTTACAGGCTCTGGCAGGTTGAAGTGCCATCAGTGACTGAAAGCAACACAACCAATCAGGACACAGTGTCATAAACATAACACTAGTTACCCAGAGAGACGAGAGAGAGAGTCAGAAAAACATGAGGAGAGAGAGAGAGAGAGACAGATATAGAGAGAGGGGTAGAGTCAGAGGGATAGACTCAAAGGGGAGAAGAAAAAGAGGGAGTCGGTCAGAGAGAGAGAGAGAGAGAAAAACAGGGTGGAGGTATAACTGATATGGCAGATATTACTGGACCAAGCAGTTCAGACATGACTGTCTCACCTTGAAAGCGTCTGTCAGTGTGTGTGTGTGTGTGTGTGTGTGTGTGTGTGTGTGTGTGTGTGTGTGTGTGTGTGTGTGTGTGTGTGTGTGTGTGTGTCTGTGTGTGTGTGTGTCTGTTTGTGTGCTTGTCTGTATGTGTGGGGGTGTGTGTGTGGGAGGGAGACCATGACTGCATGGGGAAGTGTGTTTAGCTCGATTACAGACAGGGGGGATTTTTTTATGACAGCCATCTGCTGTGGGTGGGGGAATGGGAGGAGGGGGCTGGCTGGTCGGTGTGTGGGACGGGCAGGGACTGTTTGGTTGCCTAGTTGGTTGGTGTGTGGGTTGGATGAAAGGAACTGTTTGGTTGGTTGGTTGGTGTGTGGGTTGGTGGGGGTTTGGTGGGTTGGCGTAGTTCTATGTGGGTCCAGGTGGTTAAGCAGGTCAACCATCATCCAACCTTGGGAGATGGACCAGTGTGTAGCCAGCTACAGCAACATACACAGTAGCACATGCATGCATATGCCCCCCCACCCCACACACACACACACAACC
>NC_137912.1:17700930-17730930 GCF_963457725.1 Sprattus sprattus
AGAAACGCAAGTAGGACGGCGCCAAGCGCAAGTAGCTGTGTGGGCGGCTCTATGGCGCAGTTGCTATTTTAACGGCGGAAAAAACACACTTGCGTCCAGCGCAAGTGTCAAAAGGGTTGGTCCAAAGGAGGTTACTCAGCCATAGGTGTGGTTTGGGCGTAATATGCAATAAACCAATCCGAGCGTCATTTCACATTCCCTTTAAGAGCGAGAAGCGCATAGTCCATAGCGGCTTGTTATTTTGATGGCGGAATTACCTGGTGGAAGACCGGAGAAGTTCACAGCCGAGGAGACCGACGTGAGATTTACACACATTTTTTGGCCATATATAATTACAAGGAAAATAAAGTATTTACCACTTGAGGAAATCATTGTGATATCCATATCCAAGATATTTTAAAAATAAGCATACATGTAGCCTACACATTGACCCAAATGATTCAGGTTAATTGAAGCTGCGTGACATTTGATTTATTGTATGGCTTTGTAAAAAGCCGGGAGATAGATATATATGGGGATGCGAGAAACCCTCCAAAAGTAAGCAAAGTCAAGCAAGCATGTCAAGATATTGCCGTGATTGTTTCTGCAACGGGGCACCCGAAAACGTTGCCGAAAACGCTATAATGACGTCCGGAGACGTGGGACATCCAAGCTGGAAGGTAACACACGTTCTCGTGCCTTCACGGGAGGTGGATCTGCTTCGACCCAGGATCTGACGGCAGCAGAGGACATCGCCACGTCTACCCTCACGCCTGAGAGCGTGCAGGGATTTGGGGGCATGGAAATCGGCACCCAAGCCAGTGCACCAGCTGACCAAACCCAAGGTACATAAATAAAGTCCACATACACAGAGATGAGTTTACAAGATTTATAATAATACTGGCATTAAATAAATGCAACAAAACCATACAATAAATCAAATGTCACGCAGCTTCAATTAACCTGAATCATTTGGGTCAATTGTGTACGCTAGATGTATGCCTAGTTTTTAAATGTCTTGGATACGGATATCACAATGATTTCCTCATATGGTAAATACTTTATTTTCCTTGTAATTATATATGGCTTGCCAAACAATTGGTGTAAATCTCTCGTGAAGACGACAGAAGTAAAGTGTAGCCTACAGGTCCTATACTGTGCGGGCAAGCACATGCGCCCTTAAAATAGCGTTCTGAATACGCGTTACAGACTTTAGACATTGCGCCTCACATTAGACCAGCTTTTTTTTGGTCAATGGCGCACGGCGCACGGCGTTGTTTTGAAACTGCAAAATGCCACTTGCGCCAGAGAAACGCCTTCTCTGTTCCGCCCCCGCCCATGTCGACGCAAGTTCATTTCGAAGCGCGCCTCTGGAGGGAAAATCGCGCTGTGCGCCGGGTGCAAGATAGGAATGATACATGCGTCGGTGACAATGTCAATTGCGCTGGGTGCAAGATAGGGCCCTATGTCTCTCTCTCTCTCACACACACACACACACATACACACACACACACACATACACACACACACACACACACACACACACACACACACACAATCACATAGGGTCACAATAAAAAGGCGTGACACTATTGTCATTGGGTACATTGGGTGATATACTGTATTCTCTCACAGACACAGACAATCACACAGACATGCACACAAATGCTTATACATACCGCAGATGGGGAACCAAGACCCGACTGTAACCACAGTGAGTGGAGAGGTGGCTAGGCTGGCCACACACACACATAGACACACACACAGACACACAGACACACACACACACACACACACACACACACACACACACACACAAACACACACACACACACACACACACACACACACACACACACACACACACACACACACACACACACACACAAACACACACACACACACACACACACACACACACACACACACATGGTGGTGGCTGGGCCGGGCTGGGCACACTGACTCCCATGCGGATGCGTCTCAGGGGTTGCCGGGGCACGGCTGGATGTGTGTTTGGTATGCATGGCTGAAGGCTGCCCTTTCTCAGGTTCCCCACCGTGCCATGGATGAGCTCTTACCAGGGGGGATCCAGGCACGCAAGTCTCGCCCTCTGCTGTCCATCTAAAAGACAAACAGACAGACAGACAGACAGAAAAGACATACAGTCAGACAGATGGACAGAATGACTGTATGGACCATCTTCATGTTCTATTTACCCATCTGAGCTGACCTGCATGTGTACTTCTCTGCTGTCCAGGTGCGTTCAAATTAGCAATCAAAGGCAAACGTTTTGAAATCGTTTTTTGTTTGCCTTGAGTTCACAATGAATGTTTTCAAACATGCGTAAATGGTCCGAGGAGTTTGATGAACATACAGTACATAGACACTGGACTAAGGGTTACCGTTATCAGGTCAAGCTTTAAAGGAAAAGGGCCGGCATTTAGCAGACGCTTTTATCCAAAGCGACTAACATCCTGCAGTGGTCGGAAATCGAACTCAGGGCGACTGCTTAAAGGGCAGCAATGCTGACCACTGTTCCACCCTAGGGCCTATAGAGTGGCCATACCTCCGTGCCCCGGCCAGCCTGTCTGTCTGAGGGACCAAGTGATGTGTTCCCATGGGAACGATATGGCACCAATCAGGGCTTTCTCCTCTCGCTAATCCAGACACACTGGTCACTAGCATGACACAGCCAGGGTCAGCCTGACCTAAGCTGCTCTATACTCTACTTCTCTCTTTCTCTCTCTTTCTCTGTCCTCTGATCTCTGACTATCACTTTCTCTCTGTCTAATTCTGTTGAGCTCATCTTGCCTTTCTAGGGATGTTAGCCACAGTTGTTCCTTTCCTCATGTGTTCCTACCACATTCTCTCTTTGTCTCTCTCTCTATCATCCTCTCTCTCCCGCCTTCTCTTGAAGTCTCTCAAATACATTCTATCCCCCGATTCTTTCACGTTTTTGCAATTTTCTGGCCACTTTTCTCTCTCTTTCCTGACAGCCATCGTTCTCATTCTTTATCTCCATCAACCTTGTCTCCCTCTGTCTTACTCTCTCTCTCTTTCTGCTCTGCTATTCTCTCCATCCCAACTTCCCATCCTTATCCCACCGCAGACCCTCTTTCCGCCGTGACTTTCTCTTTCCCTTTTGAACTGCAACTTCTAAACATCCCTCTCTCCTCTCTTCCTCTCTACAAGCTGACCTTTCCCTCTGCCAGGACACCACCTTCAATCCCCCCCCCCCACCCCTCTCCTTTCTTCCTGATGTGCAACCCAAACCTCCTCTCCTCTCCTCTCCTCCTCTCCTCTGTGCGTCCCCGTCTCCTCCTGGGTCTCTATAGGCGGTATGTGCTTACCCAGGCAGAGAGGGCACCTATATGGAACGCAGGGAGCTGTGCTGTTCTCCGTGTGGGGCCTCAAAGGGGTCAGACCAGACAGGCAGGGAGACAAAGAGAGATAGAGAGAGAGAGAGAGAGAGAGAGAATGAGAAGAAATAGAGACTGAGAGAGAGAAAGAAGAAATAGAGAGAGAAGAAATAGAGAGAAATAAAAAAGAAAAGAGTGAGAGAGAAAAAGGCAAAAAGAGAAACAGAAAGAGGGAGAGAGAGAGAGAAAGAAAAAGGCAGAAAAAGATAGAAAATACAGATTCAGTAATGTGACCGAGAGACTCGTGTTGAAGGGGACGAGGGTCCTGTAGTTTCAGGTAGAAGACAATAGGGGGAAAAAATGGGATGAAAGGATGAGAAAGGGATAGAAAGAGAAAGAAATAATGACATAGAAAGAGACAGAGGGAGAGAAGAGGAAAAGGGAAGGTCTAGCAGAAAGGACACCACAGTTCCAGCTAGAAGAGAAGAAAGGAAAAGGAGAGGGGAGGAAAGGAAGAGAGAGGAAAAGAGAAACAGGGTGAGAGAGAGAGAGAGAGAGAGAGAGAAGGGCGGGGGTGGGTTAGGACAGGATGAGAGAAAGAGGTAAAGATGTGTATATGAGAGAAGAAAAAAGATAAAAGAGAATTTCTGAGAAAGACTGTGGAGAGAGAGAAAGAAAAAGGCAGAGAACAAGAGAAAAACAAACAGAAAGGCAGCAAGAAAGATGGATTGAGGAAGAGAAAGAGACAGAGAGAAAGAGAGGGGAGATAAGTCATCTTTAGGGGGTTGGTAAATGCACTTAAAAGCAAATGAAGACATCCAAGCTGTCACCAATCAATATGATCAATAGAGGAATCATCAGGGACCTCAATTGTAAGGAGAGGGGTCAACTCTGAAACAAAAGAAAGAATTAGGATCTTTGACTTTGACTGACCTTCTGATAAACTACTGTATATGTCTTAAGAAATGTGTGTATTAATCACAAGTTGTATAATATTTTGCAATTGTGTGTACGTGGGTGTGGGTGTATGTCTCTCCCCTTTCTAGAGATAATTTTCTTGTGTGTGTATGTGTGTGTTTCTGAATGTCTCTCTGTGTGTGTATGTGTGTGTGTGTGTGTGTGTGTGTGTGTGTGTGTGTGTGTGTGTGTGTGTGTGTGTGTGTGTGTGTGAGTGTGTGTACATGTATGTGCACATCAGGTTCATTGGCACAGATTCTTTTTTCTCTTCCTCAGCATGCCTCCTTCTGTGAACAGCCTTCAGTGCTTGGGCCATAATTAATTGATATAAGACGAGCATTCACGCACACGCACATGTGTCTATCTCATCTTAAAAGCAATATGATATGTGTGTGTGTGTGTGTGTGTGTGTGTGTGTGTTGGGGGTGGGGGTGAGCCTTTAAGCTGCACTGTCAAACTCCTTGACTGCACAATCACTTACTCATCTGTATATCTGTTTAAGCAATTTACCACGCACAAACCCAGGCATAGTTACACACACACAGATGCATGCAAACACACTCACACACATAAATACACACACTCAAAGAGAGAGAGAGAAAGAGGGAGAGAGAGAGAGAGAGAGAGAAAGAGAGAGAGAGAGAGAGAGATAAATAGATGCACACACATATGTACAGATTGACACATATACAGCAATTTGTTATTGATATGTTGAGTTACATAGAGAATTCATATGTGAAAGGGGCTATACATAGACCCTCTGATCATAGGTTTTTGAGTGGATATGGAAGAAAAAGACAAACCTACTTACCCATACTCTCTTTCTCTCTCTCTGTCTCTCTCTCTCTCTCTCTCTCTCACACACACACACACACACACACACACACACACACACACACACACACATCTGCACATTCTGGTAAGTAATATTAGTCTCACAGAAATCTCTGTTTCTGTCATCTCAGACTGTTGTCAGTGGGTGGATTTGAACATGGGAAGCTGTCTCCAGAGAATGGTTGGATGTTTCCAAAAGACTTCATCCAGGCTTTCTACTTTAATCCCAGACATCTTGTGGCCGACACCCCCCTGCTGAGCTATGAACTTCTGTATGGTGTTTTTATGGGCTGTGTGTGTGTTTTTGTGTGTGTGTTTTTGTGTGTGTGAGAGTGTATATGTGAGTGTGCGCGCGTAAGAGACCTATCACGGTTTAGGTGTGTTCAGTTACCCATATACCCAATACTCGTGTATTCTTTACTTAACATGGTCATCAGACTGACAGTGAACGGCACTTTATTGCTTTCAGTTCAAGGCAGATGAAAAATCCAAATGCGTTTGGTCACGGCGAATGTACGTGTAACACGTCGGTCAGAAAACTCTACTGAAGGGGATCTCTGGGTCATTCTGTTCAGTTTTCGCACCTCCAAAAATGGTACCGAAAAAATCAAACGTTTGGATTAAGAAACTCAGAGAAAAATAAATAAAAAATTACGTTAATGCCTAACTTTATAATGTTTAAATAGCAACGTAGTTTTACTTTTATTATGGAATTCTAAATCCTCAAAAAGTCTATGATTAGATCTAGCACCGAGTCCAGTTGAAAACGCATCTATTCCGAAAGCCTCCTGGGGTAGGCTAGTACGTTCCCCCATAATGCATCGCGCCCATCGTATCTGCGCTGGTGTGAATGCTCTCATGCACTGTAGTTTGCTCCTGCAATCTGAACAATGACTCCACGGCGGTGATAGCGAGCCCATAGAATGCGTTACCCACTACTGGATTTCTGTGTTTTGTTTCTGTTCCAACGAGGTGTTTAATGTACAAATCGTAATCATGTGGATACCGACAGAACACGAGAAATACGGCGTCGGTAAGTTTTCCCGGTTTACCATTGTAACTATTTCACTGGTCTGGTCATTTGCTCCGAGCGCAGAAGCAGCCGGAGTGGAAATCGAGTTTCAATACAGTAGCGGGCTGTAGTAATATGCAAAACTATTTCAGTCAGCCTCAGTTAATTAATTACAAGTGGTCATTGTCCGGTTGGTGGTAAAAATAATCATTTTTGGGTGTGTTTAAATAGGGTTATATTTACATTTGCGTGTTTGGGGGAAACACTTGAGATAGTGAACTCGCTGGTTGTTGCTGTCCACGGTTCGCCTCGCCAGGGTCTGTTTTTACGCTACAGTGTTGCCAGTGGCTTTGTTAAACAGTGTTGTCATGTTGTGCTTTTACAACGGATGTGCCACCGTTACACTTACACATGTCAAACCCCACAATAACTTAAACATCTAAAACGGAGTCTTTTTCCCGTTCATATCAAAATGTGGACGAATAAATAGAATAGGTTGGAGAACGACCATTTTGCGAAGATGAAGATGTTGGAATTAAACAGCTGTCTGCCCCGTAAATGACCACAGAATTCCATCAATGTATGTCTCCCCCTTCGTCTTTGCCTGGGGGTCTGTGGGGTATTGTTTCAGTCGGTAGCGCCGGGTTGGCTTGCCCGCGCCAGGGACCGAATGGTAAAGAAATCTAGTAGCGAAAACAGAGGGCGGTCAGAGCGTTGGTCAGCAGCCTTGATGTGCGATGAATCTCGCCAGATGTCAAATCAATTAAGTGCAATAGTATAGCCCAAGCAAAGCTGTGCCTTTCTTCCTGGCCTGGTTATGTTAAGTCCATTTTTTTTATTCAAGCCTGTAGTGTCTTGTGTTACAGGGTTTAGACTATTTGAAGTATCACAATTACTGAGCGCTCGTTTCAGCTTTTTTCTTTTGATGTATCCGTTTCTTGTCCTTTGCCCTCCGTGGCTGTCCCAGCGTTTGCTCTTTTAATGTTTGCCTATTTCCCCCCAACATGCGTTTGCATGTTTCGCTCACAGTGTCAGTTGTGTGGTGTGTTTCTCTCTCTTAAGTGTGTGTGTGCTCTCTGCAAAACCGTGCTGTTCAGCGATCTCCATATTTTAATATTTAATATCCCCCTGGAGCTCACCTGAGTCAAAGGAGGAACGCAGCAAATTAAGCACACCTCGCGTTGTGATGCCACTCTCATGGCGACAGGCATCTTCTTAGCTGTAGGATGTTTTCAATTAGCCGAGGCTCCGTTTATCTCGCACTTATATAAATACCCGTATTGTCTGAAAATGCAAGTGTACGCTGCTTAAGTGGATTAAGAATTCTTATCCCATTCGCAGCGGGGGAAACACGACATGAGCCTGAAATTGGCTGACCTCGTCGTCAGGTTATGCAATGAGGGAAGTGCCATGACCTCACCATCTGATTTATGAAGGTTTGCAAGGCCGCTGTTTTAGTGCGCACACAGCTCATGACCAAGTGAACAAATAGGTCTGTGGAGTGTGTGTGTGCTGGTGTGCTTGTGTATTCACTTTTTGTGTTTTGGATGAATGGCATATGGTGCCATGTATTCTTTCACTGCCAAATAGGTTTGCCAGAATTAACCTCCATGTCCTTTTCTGTGTATGAGAAGGAGACTTATCCCTCAATGGCAGCAGTCATAGTTTATTCTTGATATTGTGTTGCAAGACGCACCTTCTGGCTGGCTCATGTGTACTCTGAGTCCTGTGCTTTAAATCCTCTACTTTTAAGGAATTAATCTCAGAAATGTGTTACAACACCATTTCATCATCAGACTTTTTTGTTGTTGATGACACACAGAAAAGGAAGTCTCAATGGTTATTTTCAGCATGTCAAATTCAAAGTAATTTCACACTATGAAGTTCCACGCTCCACCCAAACCACCTGCACTGTGAGTGTGCGGATCTCTGACTAAAGCCAACACAGTCCTCCGATGCCAGTTCCTGGAATTATAATGGCCCAAGCCTCATCTCCCCAAGAGCATGTCCTCACTGAGTTGGCTAGCCAAGTAAATGTTCCCTGCAAAATTTCCCTGACGAGTCTTTTACCCCCTTTACCCCCTAGTGCAAATTGCCCCTTAACCAAATATGTATTTGTGGGACTACTGTGCAGAGAGAAAAAAAAAAAAACACTCACACAGTTTTCTCCAGCTTTTGATCCACAGCCAGCGCCTAAGATTAAAATTTCATCGTCTAATTGGAGGTATTGGCGTTTGATGTTGGCGCGCATGGTCACAGCCATCGTCGCACTGGCATGGAAGGGGGTGGGGTGGTTGGGTGGTTGGGTGGTGGTGGTGGGGCGGGGTTTGCCAGGAGGACCAGTTTGATGAACTGATGAAACATGCATGTAGGGCCAGCCTCCATTAAGGCCTCTATCCCTCATTACTGCTCCTTAACCACAATCCATTGGGTGCAGATGGATATCTATAGCCCACCCACTACTGCTTCCCCCCAACCCCCTTCGTCTCTGCTGCCATGGAGGCTGGAGACACAGTGTGGGGCTGATGTTTGTGAGAGGAGAAGGGGAATCGTCGAAATGGTTGGACGTGGCAGATAAGGAAACAGCTTTGCCCAAGGGGCCCCAAATGGAGACCTTAAGTGAAGATTTTGGGGGAGTCATCTCCATCCCACCTTCACTTCTCTGTTCTTCTTCCTCTGCATTACTTTTAGCTTTACGGTGTGTTTGGGTTTGTGTGCGCGTGTGTATGTGTGTGTGTGTGTGCGTGTGTGTTGGGTCATCTCAGGGAACTTGGAACACTGGCCAGGAAGAACCAGTTCTGGGAGATAATATTCAGTAATAGGTGTATAAATAACCACATAGGAGGAAGAGGTTTTGCATTTGTTTGCTTGTACTTCCTTCAAGTCGTCTTTCAAGATGAAATGCCACAGTGGGAAAGCGCAAGCTCTTAGCAAAAGCTGATTTTTCCAGTCAATCGAGCGTGTCATTGGCCATCAGAAATTCACAGCTCAGTTCATTTGTTTTAATTGTGTGTCCTCAGATCCCTTTGTGGGCCTGTGAATTAGAGGGCTTCGGTTCAGGGGAGTGCCTCAGTTCATCAGAAACATTAGAATGGCAGAGGGCTAACTGAAATACATGACACACACACACACACGCACACACATGCACTCACACACAGAAAACACACAGAAACACACTCACACACAGACACACACACACACACACACCCACAATGTGTGTGATGAAACAGACAGGATGGTCCTTTAGTACAGGAATATGTAAGTAGAGAAAAACATGACATGCTGGGCAAGCTGGAGTGTGGGCCAAAAGGCATTTGTGCACAGCTTCTGACATATGAGGTTTTTATGATGGTTGTATGTTGTTGTTTTAACAAGAGCAGGGAATGTGTCACCCTTGTTCTCGGTGTCTGGTTACGGTTTCTCCCCTGTCTGTCTGTCCTTCCGCGAGCACCCAGGCCACTGGTCTCGGCACACAGCCATGCTGAAGTGCCTGGGTGTAGGATGGTAATGTAATGAAATGTATTCAGCAGCTCTGCGCTCTCCCAAATGCCTCTCTCTCTCTCTCTCTCTCTCTCTCTCTCTCTCTCTCTCTCTCTCTCTCTCTCTCGCTCCTCCGCTCTGATAGCTTCGGCTGAGGTGGGATCACTTACACAAGCCCCGGGCTGTACTTCTCTCATCTAGCCCCCCCCCCCTCGACTCCTCCATCACCCTACACCCTCCCCTCCTCAAGGGGTATGTATGTCAGCTGGGAGAGGGGGTGTTGGGGCGTGTCAGGGGGTGTATTGTTTGAACCGCCCCTCCCCCCTTCTTTATTAAACCCCCTACCACCCCCCCCCCCCCTCCATCTTTTGGGATTAGCAAATTGTTGCCATTCCTTCATTGCAGATTTGTGTATCCCCCTCCCAGATGTCATCCCCAAATGATACAGCCCACCAGCCCACAAACAATCTACACACACTCACAAACAAGCCCACTTACTGGCGGGGACTAAGAGGGGAGAGGCCCACAAGCACCTCATCACTTGTAATTGCTTCTTCATTCGTCGGCTAAGCTGTCATCAGCCGTGACGGATGCACTCATTTGGCGAGGAGGTGGAGGAGGGAGGGATTCCCATGAGGAAATGAAGCTCCAGCTCCCCCCAGAGAATGACAACACCAGAGAGAGAGAGAGAGAGAGAGAGAGAGATACAGAGATACAGAGATACAGAAAGAGATTTTGAGAGAGATAGATAGAGAGAGAGAGACATAGAGAGAGAGAGAGACAGAGAGAAAGACAGAGACAGAGACAGAGACAGAGACAGAGAGAGAGAGAGAGAGAGAGACAGCGATGAGGCATCATAGTGTTAGGGTAGGATTAAACATCTAGGCAAGTACCTACCAGCTAACTATAAAATTGCTCTGGCACTGATGTGGCGTTATCATGGCGTCTCTCTAGGCAAGTACCTACCAGCTAACTATAAAATTGCTCTGGCACTGATGTGGCGTGATCTGGCACTGATGCGGCGTGATCTGGCACTGATGTGGCGTGATCTGGCACTGATGTGGCGTTGATGGGGCCTGGATCTGGTGCAGATCTGTTCAGTCTGGCTTCAATCTGGGATGTTTCCTCTCAGATGCACCCTTTCCACAGACAGGTTTTATTTGCATTTAGTGTGTAAATAATGACTGTTTGCCTACCACTTGAACCGTCATGTAGTTACTTGCCTGAGCTGTGCTGCGCAGGTTGCTTATCAATATCTTCTTGTAGTGCCTTCCAACAAAGGACTTGATGTGATGATTTTCAGGTGTGTGTGAAGGGGTGGGTATTCAGACTGTTTCATAATTTAAATTCCCAGTTGTTATCATCAGTCTATAAAGAACATAATAACCATACATAAATAAATATCCCCCCCACCATATTGGCAGATCCCCTCACCCACAGACCCACTCCCAAAACAGATAAATCCATAACACATAGAGAATCTCTCGTTCGCTGCTTCGATCATATTTTTCCGACTGCTCTCATGTGTCGGTCAGTGATAATAACCAGCCAATAACCAGCCTCCCTTCTGTTGGCTTGTCAGCGTAGCTCCACACCATCTATGGGAAGTTTGGATACATTAGCAGGAGGACGTAAAATGTCTTCAAGATCGATCACAACAAAAAAATGGCATTCAAATCATGTGTGTGTACGTGTGTTTGTGTGTGTGTGTTTGTTTGTGTGTGTGTGTGTGTGGCTGCACTCACTGTATGGAAGACATTTATTGTTGTGTGTCTTGAGAGTTTTTTGGGATGATAGTACATCTGCAGGACAGACAGAGGAGCTTGGACGTTGACTCTGCATCATCTGCTTTGTCTTGTTGTATGTTGCACTGACCTTGAAGCCCACATCCCGTTCAGTGACCTCCCCCACGTACCCCCTCACTGCTCAATGCTGCTTAGGTGCTTCATGTGTGTTTATTTACTAGTCTGAGATGTGCTCAATCCCTTTGTGAATTGATTTTATGCACTTTTCATATGAGTAACCTGGCGAGGTGCTGCATTGGGTCTGTTGCACAAACCTTATGTAAAGGTGCTGGCTTGTGTGGCTGCATCTCTATCTCAGTATATATATATATATATATATCTTTATCTCTCTATCTCTCTATTATCGCTCTCTCTCTCATTTCATTATTTTCAGTGCAGGAGAAACACCTGAGGCGCTTACCACTGTAGCCAGCAAGCAACTGATGCGAGGCAAGTGGGGTGCAGAGGTGTGAGCCTATGTGTGTGTGTGTGTGTGTTTGGGGGGTGTGTGTGTGGGGGGGGGGGGGGGGGGGGGGGGGTAGTGAACAAGACTCCAGCCCAAACATGACCTACCAATGCCCCATTACAGTAGGTCCCTGGAGCTTTTGTAGTGGGGCTGTACACACACACACACACACACACACACATACACTGTGACACACATAGTGACACACATGACACACATGAATGCACAGCACACACAAACACACACTCACCCAAACACACACACACACTCACACACACACACACCCAGACACACAGACTCATAGAGTATGAAAGTACATAAGGCAACATCGCCTCCCCAGATGCTCCAAAGATCTAAGAGTACCTCAGATGTCACAGAGAACTGAGTGATATTCCAATGGATGAAAAAGAAAATCCTGCTTTCATTGCTTGGTGTATTTGAAGCACAAACAGAAAATTGTAGGACAACTCAAATGTGATTTGGTTTAACCTCCTGTTGTTCTGAAACGTTGCCATAGCAAGAATTTGATGGGAAAAAAAATGAAACAAAAATAGCAGGAAAGGAGATTTTGTTTATCTGTCGCATTTTTTAAATGAGTCACTGTGCGCAGTCGGAGGTTAACGACATGGCAGATTATGAATTCAACCCCCCCCCACACACACACACACCTCCTAGCTCTGATTGGCATGACGGAGTGCGTCGGAGGAGAGGAAAAAGACCTCTGTGAAGGAGGGATCAATACCGGCAAAGCTGGAGGCAACGAACCGTAGGGAAATACCCAAATCCTGCACGCTGACGCATGCATTAAGGATCTGTTAGTTCATAGAAAAAAAGTCTTGCTATCAGCATAGTCTACAGTCACACAGGTGTGTTGGAGAGATAAGGTTCTCTGAATATTGACAGACCCTTCAATATAAAGGGAATTGGTGACCCTTGACCTGCAGTCCAGTCTCTCTTGCCTAAAATGGCGGTACGCTCCTGAAGGCCAGAGTTCCCCATTTCGTACCCACATCTGTGATTAAACGTGCCACATTTTGTTATTTATGCATTATTTATCTGTTATGAATGCATAATAGTGGACTCAGACAGTGTGTGTGTGTGTGTGTGTGTCTGTGTGTGTGTGTGTCTGTGTGTGTGTGTGTCTGTGTGTGTGTGTGCGTGTGTGTGTGTGAGAGAGAGAGGGAAATTGTACGTGTGTGTGTGTGTGTGTGTGTGTGTGTGTGTGTGTTTGATTTGTGGTGCGGGAGGTTATCTTGCAGTCTCTGTTCCATTGCTGCTGGCCTTGTTGGTGTCAGAGGAAGGAAAAAAGGAGATGAAAATAAAAAATAGAAAATGGGAAGTAGCCGACACAGAAACAGCTCCCTGAGTCATAACCGTAGCCCCTGTTCATGCTGTCGTTCTCCTCTCTCGCTCCCTCTCTCTCTCATCCCCTCATCCACCCTCCCCTCCCCTGCCTTCATCTCTCCCTCCTCTTCCTCGTCCTCTCGTCCGCCCCCTGTCCTTTCCCTGTCTTTCATCCTCTTCTGCTGGCAGGGAGTGAGCTGTTTTCGGAAATTGGAGGTTGCACTCTGTCTGTCTCAGCTTATCTCTCTCCAGTCCCCCCGTCCCTCTTTCTCTCTCTCCAGTTCCCCTCTCTCTCTCTGTCTCATTCTCTCTGTCTCTATACCTCTCTCTCCATCCCTCCCCTCTTCTCCATCTTTTTCTCTTTTCCCTGTCTTTTCCTTCCTCTCTGTCTCTTGTCTCATCCACTTCTCTCCCCCTCCTCTTTCCTCTGTCTCTTCCCCCTTCCTTCTCTCTGCTTCTCTCTCTCCTCCCCTCTGCTCTGTCCTCTCTATGCTTTTTCTTTCTCTTTCTCTTTTATTTCATGCTCCTCTTTAGTCTTGTCCCCTCTGTTGTTTTGGTGTGCTAGCCTGTTTCCGTGGACTTGTTGTGGCGGGTATCCTGCCGTCTGTCCGTCTGGAGTTTGTGTTTGTGTTTGTGTTTGTGTGTGTGTGTGTGTGTATCCGTTGATCTGGGTGTGAGTGTGTTCTGATTTCCTGCAGTTAGTCAAAGGGACCGGGTGTGTGTTTGGGTGAGGTAGGAAAAATATGACTGTGTTGTTAGGCTGTGTGTGTGTGTGTGTGTGTGTGTGTGTGTGTGTGTGTGTGTGTGTGTGTGTGGATGATAAATGGAGAGTGCCTGGGCCAGAGCCGATATCACACGTCCTGCGCCACTGTCATAACAACAAAAGCATACGCGCCCATTTACAGGCCGCCAATTTGCCATCCATTCAGCAGTGCTAAATACCCCCTCACTGAGAGGGTCCCCAACAGACAGCCCAGAATCAGTACACACACACCACACACCTCTCACACACCACCCACCTCTCACACACCGCACATCTCTCACACACCACACACCTCTCTGGCCTGTAGTGCATGACAGTGCATTTGCACAAAGCCTGGAACAGATGGTCCTCTAAACATGCTTGCCTGGCCCCTTGCTCTTTCTTGTCCTTGGTTGTATGTGGAGTGAGTGATCTGTAAGGACGCTGTTTGATTCTGAGGGGGGTGTGTGTGTGTGTGTGTGTGTGTGTGTGTGTGGGTGCGCCTGCTGTCTGAGTTGCTATGATGGGTGCCACTGTAGTCTCCTCTAATGACAGGCCTTCGCCATGCTGGCTGTAATTGTGTTCTTCATTGAAGCCTGCGCGCTGCCAATGTGAGATGTTTCATATACGGCTGTGTGCATGGATTATTTTCTGTCTGCTTTTTGGGCTGTCTTCTGCTGTTAAACTCTGCTCCTTCCTCCTGCATGTGTGTGGTTTTGTGTGTGTGAGAGGAAGCGAATGAGGTTAGTGAGTGTGTGTGTGTGTGTGTGTGTGTGTGTGTGTGTGTGTGTGTGTGTTTAGGCATGTGTGTTTGTGTGTGTGTCTGTGTGTGAGAGAAAGAGAGAGAGAGAGATAAAACATTAATATTCCCTCAGACAGACACAAGGCTTTCTCAGCCTATACATCCTGTCGCTGACAGCATGTGTGTGTGCATAATATGTGCGAGTATGTGGTGAATGAGTATGAGTGTACACGGCACCTGACTGTGTGTGTGTGTGTGTGTGTGTGTGTGTGTGTGTGTGTGTGTGTACGCGCACTCGTGGTAACACCCATACACACCACTTTCTCCCGCTCTCAGTGGGAGTAACGCTCCGCCTCGCAGTTCACCTTGGCGGCAAGCAGAGTCATCAGGCCTGTCAGCTGGGCATTCTGATTGGCCCGTGGTTGTTGGGCGGCATCTGTCAGAATGGGTTCTACGATTTCAGTGCTCCGAGTGTGGGTGTTCCGTCTGGCTCCAGGCCCGAGTTCTACTGCTGTTCCATCTGACAGCTTCCTCCTCTGCCCAACTGTGTCACACACCACTCGTTAACCTCTACCATGTCCTGTCCAGGCTGACAGATTCATAATCATTTCTTTATTGTATTATTTTAGCTTGGTCGGAATTAAGGGTGCAGTAAGTAGTTTTCTTGTAAAAAAAAAAAAAGGAAAATGCGTCTGGACTTTTCATTGTTTGTCATTATGGTGTGACTAAAGGCATGATGAGTAAACTGTGTTTCCCGTTATTATTTTGCGCTTTACACACTTTGTTTGTTTTAGCCTTTTTTTATGAGTTTGCTGGTCCAGGCCCTATAAAAAGTCAAACGAATGCATATTCGTGACCAAAACTACATGGAGTACTTGTCAAACTTGAATCATTTGGCTGTGTGTCATTATTCACAACAAAAATCACTGACTACATCTTTAGTCTACTCAGTAATATCAGCCCAGCTTTAATCATGTGGCTCAACATATTGGAAAATATGGAAGAAGCCCCTATGGTGTTGGAGTATGCAAGAAACTGAATGTAAAACTGCAAAATAGACTGCTTTTGATGAAAAGCTGGTAATAACGCCACAGTGGGGTCTGTAATGTCCCTGTGAGGTCTTGCCTTGCAGGTGCAATACATGCATATTAACTGTATGAATTGTGGTTGTTTCTCTTATCAAGTTTTGTGTGTTTTCACTGAAATGACTGTGTGTGTGTGTGTGTGTGTGTGTGTGTGTGTGTGTGTGTGTGTGTGTGTGTGTGTGTGTGTGTGAGAGAGAGAGAGAGAGAGAGCGGGAGATCACTCCATCAGAAAATAGTCCCATCCCCAAAGGCACAAGCTCTCTTTCAGGTTTGCACGTAGTGTTCGAACCAAAACTCACTAGACTGAAACCAGCCCCGACTCAAGACACCAGCTTTTGAAGGAAGTTGAAAACATTCAAGTCGGCGGCGGCTGCTGCAGCAAGCCAACACTTAAAGGCAGGCTGTTTAATTTATCGAGTTTGCCATACCTCCAACTGCTCCACGCTCCACATTCGTCAGTGTAAAACCTGTCCTCTGGGACTCTGCAGCTTCCACTGTGTGTACGCTGTTAAAGAGTAAGCTTTTAAACCATTAGTGGGGGAAATTGAATTTTTTAAAGGATTTCCTGAATTAATAAGGCATTCTCCTGTAATAATGGGGGAGTTGATTGAGGCCCTTTTAGCTGTGGATCAGTGGTGCTACAGGGGAAATGTGGGATGGGAGCGCTTGAGCGGTGGTTACTTCGGTATGTCCGCTATCTTCATAAGCTATGAAGCTTTTTAGGGTTTGTTTTTGTCTTCTGCAATCATTTCAGTGGGGATGGAAAAGAGACGGGGTCCAGAGACGTGCTGCTCATAGTTCTGGCACATTCCAGGCACTGACCAGAGATGTGGTGAGGCTTCTAGGTTGCAGCCGCGTGCATCCTTCAGTGTCAGCCTGAGAAGTTTGCATTGACCTCCAGACTCTCCACTCACGCTCTTTTGTCTTTACACTGGTCTTTAGTCTTTGGAGGAAACTGTCCAGCCTTCCAACCCATGTCTTCCACAATCCATGTCCCAGGCCAACATTGGGAGGATGGGTCCCCCCAAAGAGTTGGGTTCAGATTAACTTTTGTCTTTGAAAAGGGCACTTTTCCCGCCTTGTTGCTGTCTGATGCACACTTCCTTTCATGGGGTGATCTAATGTAATATAATGTGAGCTGTATACAGATCCCAGCCTGAAAAGATGAAGTCCAGAAAGGGAGATAGAGAGAGAGAGTGAGAGAGTGGTTTAAGACTCCTATATGATTAACCATTGTCATATACTCCCATAAAGTTACATCACTATTACACACCAATACAAAACCCTCAAACACAAGGCTTACATTCTTCCATTTCTGCCTTTTGAGTCTGCTTTTGATAATGGGCGACAACAGTCAGTGTGGTGTCATCCATCGTTGGTGAGTGGGCTGAAAGTGACGACCAGAAAGTTGACCAGCTGTTAGCTGAAAGCTGAAAGCACGTGAGTTAACCCTTGTCTTAGAGCGAGAGAGAGAGAGAGAGAGAGAGAGAGAGCGAGAGAGAGAGAGATAGAAAAAGAGAGCGCTAGCGCAACAGAACGGAAAACAACTGTCCTTCACCTCATGTTCTGTTAACATAATGACATAATGTAACTAGAATGCGTTTCGTGAACGAACTGCGAGAGTGTGCTTGCTCTGTGACAGAGAGAACAAGTGCCTATGAATTAACATGTATTTACATCTACTCAATCAGTGTAGTGGGGCCTTCTTCCAATATATTTTAGCAAGCAACCAAGCTCAACCATTATATTTTGGCTCCACTGACGTTTAGACATATGAGGGTATCTCAGAGTTTCGTTATACTGACTTACTGAGCTAAGTGAATTGTTGAAATTGCTATCTTGGTAAAAGGAAACATCTCTGCAACAATATTGGAATGAATGCGGTTACATAGCCAGCTTTACTTAAAGTTTATTGTAAGATAGGCCTATATGTTAGACTTAATGCAGTTAGAGTTAGACTGTAGGTCTAGTATCAAACGTAAGCAACACTTTTACTGTATAGCTAGAGAGCACGTGTATCACATTGGTTTATAGTCTGTCAAATTAGTTCTAGTTATTGGTGTTCGTTGGCATAAAAAGTTAGTCTTCTCTTATAAGCCTATAGTACATCTGATTAGAGCTAGCAACCATGAAAAACCTCTTCTGAAACTAAGAAGGATAACTATGACTAAATGTGACTAAAACTAATATGCATTTTTGTCTTAAGACTGAATCTAAAATAGCTGCCAAAATTAATACATCTCAGTGTTCATTTTGGCAGCTATTTTAGATTCAGCAGCTATTTTAGATTCAGTGCATATTAGTTTTAGTCACATTTAGTCATAGTTATCCTTCTTAGTTTCAGTCTAGTTTTCGAAAACTGAGCACACTACAACAGCTACATCCTCAAACGTTTTTCAGTTAACCTAATGATTCAAGGTCTCTCATGAATCATTACTCCCAGGACACGGGTTAATGTTAACTCACGCTATCGGCCACAACAAGTTAACCATTCTTTCAGTATAAGCAACCTTTGCATAGCCCCGCACAGCTAGGATAGCTCACGTTACCGTAGTAGGAATACAAGCCTTAGCTCACTTGACCACACAACTAAATTCATGAATTACTTCACAGGTTTACTTAACAACTTGAATTAAGGAAAATGATCCCCCGTTACGGCTAGCTGAAACTGCCAGTGGATACTCCCGTTACGTAGTGTTAGTTAGCCTTTAGCCCCGTACTCAGATGTTACAGCTGCTTAACACAGCTAGGATAGCTCTGCTTAACACAGCTAACGTTACCGTAGTGGGAATACAAGCCTTAGGTCACTATATCCACACAACTAAATTCATGAATTACTTCAAAGGTTTACTTCACAACTTGAATTACGGAAAATGTCGTCTCCAACGTTAACGTAACGTTAATGTATATGTTAGCTGCTACGGCTAACTATCAGTTTCCATTAAAATTTCAGTCAGTAGCTACACTGAAAATGCTGCCATTCAACTCACCTTAACGAAGTGGAAATACGGTAGCTAGGTTAGAAACTGTAGTTACTCTTATTCTTTCTCAAAGTTGAATTGAGAGGGACAGAGAAATACGGTTCCTCTTATTCTTTTTCAAAGTTGAATTGAGAGGGACAGAGAAAATGCGGTTCCTTGGATTTGGCGAGCGGAGGTGTCAGTGAGAAGCACAGCTGCAAGCCAGTTTAATGACCCTATTATGACGTCATAATGGCAGAGACCTCTGCCATGCAAGTCTATGGAGAAAAAAGGGGATGAAAAAGAGGGATAAAAAAGGAGTGGCATGGGGTACCGCCACGAAAAGTCATAGCAGCTTGCACCGGATCGGGCCAGACGTTTTGGTGTTTGAATGGCGTCTCTAGCTCAATCGGGCGAGGAGTAGTTAGCTGCAAGAAAAACGTACGGAATAAATAAATAAACTAGAATGCGTTTCGTGAACGAACTGCGAGAGTGTGCTTGCTCTGTGACAGAGAGAACAAGTGCCTATGAATTAACATGTATTTACATCTACTCAATCAGTGTAGTGGGGCCTTCTTCCAATATATTTTAGCAAGCCACCAAGCTCAACCATTATATTTTGGCTCCACTGACGTTTAGACATATGAGGGTATCTCAGAGTTTCGTTATACTGACTTACTGAGCTAAGTGAATTGTTGAAATTGCTATCTTGGTAAAAGGAAACATCTCTGTAACAATATTGGAATGAATGCGGTTACATAGCCAGCTTTACTTAAAGTTTATTGTAAGATAGGCCTATATGTTAGACTTAATGCAGTTAGAGTTAGACTGTAGGTCTAGTATCAAACGTAAGCAACACTTTTACTGTATAGCTAGAGAGCACGTGTATCACATTGGTTTATAGTCTGTCAAATTAGTTCTAGTTATTGGTGTTCGTTGGCATAAAAAGTTAGTCTTCTCTTATAAGCCTAGTACATCTGATTAGAGCTAGCAACCATGAAAAACCTCTTCTGAAACTAAGAAGGATAACTATGACTAAATGTGACTAAAACTAATATGCATTTTTGTCTTAAGACTGAATCTAAAATAGCTGCCAAAATTAATACATCTCAGTGTTCATTTTGGCAGCTATTTTAGATTCAGCAGCTATTTTAGATTCAGTGCATATTAGTTTTAGTCACATTTAGTCATAGTTATCCTTCTTAGTTTCAGTCTAGTTTTCGAAAACTGAGCACACTACAACAGCTACGCTGTGTGTACATCCTCAAACGTTTTTCAGTTAACCTAATGATTCAAGGTCTCTCATGAATCATTACTCCCAGGACACGGGTTAATGTTAACTCACGCTATCGGTCACAACAAGTTACTTGGGATATGCTACCTCATAGTTAGCTAACGTTAGCTAGCTAAACGTTTACAGAGGCTAACGTGAAGCTTCAATCAAAAATTATTAGCTAGCTTTCCAAGCTAGCTGACACAACCTAAACACTCGACTGCCCCTTTGAAGTCAACTTAACGTTGGCTAATATATTCTAATAACTAGTTATCATTGACAGTTACAAGCTAATTTACCAAACTCCTTTCTGTCCTAAATTGAGCAGTTGCTGGTGTGAGCTACAATATGGGAGCTAGCAAAGCCATTTCTAGCTCTACTTCACAATACTGCTGCCTAGTGTAATAAGTTAACGTAAAACATAAATGTTTATAAAGTATCAGACATAAACAGGATACAACACACCAGTTACCAATTGATATTATGTGTTTATATATACCGAAAATGTCAGTAAATCCAGATGATGATTATGCTGCTGCTGCTGTTGGTCCCGTCGATAACCCTGGAGTCGCGACCCTGTCAGTTGTTTCCATGTGAAATCAATGGAATGCTTCACTTTTTGGCGCCGTATTGACAACTGTCTGTCACTCGCACACTGTGCTTGTAAATTATTTTTCAAGTTTGCACGTACCTATTTATGCGAGTGAAATACTCGCACTGTAGAGCCCTGGAAGGTGTCTCTTAATATTCCTACAGTTGAATGGAGAACGACTGATAGAGCGGGTGACGTCACAATGGCTCAACCTTCCCCATGTTAGTCAATGAGAGAAAAGGGGGATGAAAAAATGGAATAAAAAAGGAGTGACAAGGAGTACCGCCACGAAAAGTCATAGCAGCTTGAACCGGATCGGGCCGGACGTTTTGGTGTTTGAATGGCGTCTCTAGCTCAATCGGGCGAGGAGTAGTTAGCTGCAAGAAAAACGTACGGAATAAATAAATAAACTAGAATGCGTTTCGTGAACGAACTGCGAGAGTGTGCTTGCTCTGTGACAGAGAGAACAAGTGCCTATGAATTAACATGTATTTACATCTACTCAATCAGTGTAGTGGGGCCTTCTTCCAATATATTTTAGCAAGCAACCAAGCTCAACCATTATATTTTGGCTCCACTGACGTTTAGACATATGAGGGTATCTCAGAGTTTCGTTATACTGACTTACTGAGCTAAGTGAATTGTTGAAATTGCTATCTTGGTAAAAGGAAACATCTCTGCAACAATATTAGAATGAATGCGGTTACATAGCCAGCTTTACTTAAAGTTTATTGTAAGATAGGCCTATATGTTAGACTTAATGCAGTTAGAGTTAGTCTGTAGGTGTAGTATCAAACGTAAGCAACACTTTTACTGTATAGATAGAGAGCACGTGTATCACATTGGTTTATAGTCTGTCAAATTAGTTCTAGTTATTGGTGTTCGTTGCCATACAAAGTTAGTCTTCTCTTATAAGCCTAGGTAGTACATCTGATTAGAGCTAGCAACCATGAATTGCAGATTAAGGGGTCCCCTATCTCAGTGTTCATTTTGGCAGCTATTTTTAGATTCAGTCTTAAGACAAAAATGCATATTAGTTTTAGTCACATTTAGTCATAGTTATCCTTCTTAGTTTCAGTCTAGTTTTCGAAAACTCATTACAATTTAGTCTAGTTTTAGGCACATTTAAAATTCCATATTATAGCCACATTAGATTCCATATTATGGCCACATCTCAGGCCCAGGGACCTCCTGTGTTGTGTCAACTGCATAGTAGTCTAGCTTGCAGTACTTACATTGTGGATGCAATTAGTCTCCAAGATACAGGTCTCATGCCTACAGCTGAATTCGAATTTTTTTGTAATAAATAATCGAATGTGATGATGAAGTACGGTACGCAGCGTCTTAACTGAAGCTCAACTCAACTTTTACAGCAGCTAGCTTGCCGCTAACGCGAACTGAAAACACATCGGAACACAGTGGCTAGCTAGGTAGCTAGCTGCTAATAAGTAACATATATAAGTAACACATCAGCAGTAATGAATCAAGTGTACTGATATTAAATGTACTACTAAATGTACTACTAACATGCCATTCTTAAATTAAAGCCAGTGACATGATGGTTAACGATTAGCGAGTTAACGATGGATACCGACAATTAGCATACCTAGCTAGGTAGCATTACCATTGGATTTCAATGGCAGTTATGCTAGCTCTGGCTATCCAGTCAAAGGAGCCTTGTTTCTGGACACGTATCACTTGACGAGCGAGGGCAATACAGTCATCTGGAAAGTTTAAAATTATACTAAACGAAGGGAAATCTACTGTATGGAGAATTTTCTGCTCAGTAGACAATGCAGATTCTAATTAGGCTGGTGGATATGTCCAATGTAAGAAGTGTGAAGTTTTAATGAAATATGATTGATGCAACTGTCGTTCTCCATAACAACTTGGATTAACCTGGATGGCTGGATGAAGTTTCAGACCGAACGTCAAAGATCTTCAATGGTAAGACTTGTCGGTTGTGCCTCTGTTGGTGTCTCGTAAAACGTGAATTTTATTAAAGCATAGCGTGTGTATTGTGTAGCTATTTCATTCCGAGATTGCAGGGGAGTGAAATGCTCCGCTCTGCTGCTGGTATACAGACAGCCGGAAAGGTTAACAAACGGAATGAAATAGCTACACATTACACACGCTATGCCTTAATAAAACCCACGTTACTCACATACTGGTTAACACTGTTAGAGCGGGTGTATAAACTGTACCTGAAACTGTTGCCACTACATTCGTTTTAATATTTTGCACTCTCTATCTAACCACTTCTGGCATTTAAGAGAGCTTCTCCTATGTCAACTGATCTAATGTCAGTTGGCTAGAGTGCGTGACGTCACAATGGCTCAACCTTCCCCATGTTAGTCAATGAGAGAAAAAGGGGATGAAAAAGAGGGATAAAAAAGGAGTGGCAAAGAGTATCGCCACGAAAAGTCATAGCAACCTGCACCGGATCGGGCCGGACATTTTGGTGTTTGAATGGCGTCTCTAGCTCAAACGGGCGAGGAGGAGTTAGCTGCAAGAAAAACGGGGAGAATAAATAAATAAATAAACTAGAATGCGTTTCGTGAACGAACTGCGAGAGTGTGCTTGCTCTGTGACAGAGATAACAAGTGCCTATGAATTAACATGTATTTACATCTACTCAATCAGTGTAGTGGGGCCTTCTTCCAATATATTTTAGCAAGCAACCAAGCTCAACCATTATATTTTGGCTCCACTGACGTTTAGACATATGAGGGTATCTCAGAGTTTCGTTATACTGACTTACTGAGCTAAGTGAATTGTTGAAATTGCTATCTTGGTAAAAGGAAACATCTCTGCAACAATATTAGAATGAATGCGGTTACATAGCCAGCTTTACTTAAAGTTTATTGTAAGATAGGCCTATATGTTAGACTTAATGCAGTTAGAGTTAGTCTGTAGGTGTAGTATCAAACGTAAGCAACACTTTTACTGTATAGATAGAGAGCACGTGTATCACATTGGTTTATAGTCTGTCAAATTAGTTCTAGTTATTGGTGTTCGTTGCCATACAAAGTTAGTCTTCTCTTATAAGCCTAGGTAGTACATCTGATTAGAGCTAGCAACCATGAATTGCAGATTAAGGGGTCCCCTATCTCAGTGTTCATTTTGGCAGCTATTTTTAGATTCAGTCTTAAGACAAAAATGCATATTAGTTTTAGTCACATTTAGTCATAGTTATCCTTCTTAGTTTCAGTCTAGTTTTCGAAAACTCATTACAATTTAGTCTAGTTTTAGGCACATTTAAAATTCCATATTATAGCCACATTAAACTCATTCCCTTCCCTTCTCAGGCCCAGGGACCTCCTGTGTTGTGTCAACTGCATAGTAGTCTAGCTTGCAGTACTTACATTGTGGATGCAATTAGTCTCCAAGATACAGGTCTCATGCCTACAGCTGAATTCGAATTTGTTTGTAATAAATAATCGAATGTGATGATGAAGTACGGTACGCAGCGTCTTAACTGAAGCTCAACTGAACTTTTACAGCAGCTAGCTTGCCACTAACGCTAACTGAAAACACATCGGAACACAGTGGCTAGCTAGGTAGCTAGCTGCTAATAAGTAACATATATAAGTAACACATCAGCAGTAATGAATCAAGTGTACTGATATGAAATGTACTACTAAATGTACTACTAACATGCCATTCTTAAATTAAAGCCAGTGACATGATGGTTAACGATTAGCGAGTTAACGATGGATACCGACAATTAGCATACCTAGCTAGGTAGCATTACCATTGGATTTCAATGGCAGTTATGCTAGCTCTGGCTATCCAGTCAAAGGAGCCTTGTTTCTGGACACGTATCACTTGACGAGCGAGGGCAATACAGTCATCTGGAAAGTTTAAAATGATACTAAACGAAGGGAAATCTACTGTATGGAGAATTGTCTGCTCAGTAGACAATGCAGATTCTAATTAGGCTGGTGGATATGTCCAATGTAAGAAGTGTGAAGTTTTAATGAAATATGATTGATGCAACTGTCGTTCTCCATAACAACTTGGATTAACCTGGATGGCTGGATGAAGTTTCAGACCGAATGTCAAAGATCTTCAATGGTAAGACTTGTCGGTTGTGCCTCTGTTGGTGTCTCGTAAAACGTGAATTTTATTAAAGCATAGCGTGTGTATTGTGTAGCTATTTCATTCCGAGATTGCAGGGGAGTGAAATGCTCCGCTCTGCTGCTGGTATACAGACAGCCGGAAAGGTTAACAAACGGAATGAAATAGCTACACATTACACACGCTATGCCTTAATAAAACCCACGTTACTCACATACTGGTTAACACTGTTAGAGCGGGTGTATAAACTGTACCTGAAACTGTTGCCACTTCATTCGTTTTAATATTTTGCACTCTCTATCTAACCACTTCTGGCATTTAAGAGAGCTTCTCCTATGTCAACTGATCTAATGTCAGTTGGCTAGAGTGCGTGACGTCACAATGGCTCAACCTTCCCCATGTTAGTCAATGAGAGAAAAAGGGGATGAAAAAGAGGGATAAAAAAGGAGTGGCAAAGAGTATCGCCACGAAAAGTCATAGCAACCTGCACCGGATCGGGCCGGACATTTTGGTGTTTGAATGGCGTCTCTAGCTCAAACGGGCGAGGAGGAGTTAGCTGCAAGAAAAACGGGGAGAATAAATAAATAAATAAATAAAGAAAACTTGACGATAACAATACTGTGCTTCCCTTCGGGCAAGCACACTAACTAGAATGCGTTTCGTGAACGAACTGCGAGAGTGTGCTTGCTCTGTGACAGAGAGAACAAGTGCCTATGAATTAACATGTATTTACATCTACTCAATCAGTGTAGTGGGGCCTTCTTCCAATATATTTTAGCAAGCAACCAAGCTCAACCATTATATTTTGGCTCCACTGACGTTTAGACATATGAGGGTATCTCAGAGTTTCGTTATACTGACTTACTGAGCTAAGTGAATTGTTGAAATTGCTATCTTGGTAAAAGGAAACATCTCTGCAACAATATTAGAATGAATGCGGTTACATAGCCAGCTTTACTTAAAGTTTATTGTAAGATAGGCCTATATGTTAGACTTAATGCAGTTAGAGTTAGTCTGTAGGTGTAGTATCAAACGTAAGCAACACTTTTACTGTATAGATAGAGAGCACGTGTATCACATTGGTTTATAGTCTGTCAAATTAGTTCTAGTTATTGGTGTTCGTTGCCATACAAAGTTAGTCTTCTCTTATAAGCCTAGGTAGTACATCTGATTAGAGCTAGCAACCATGAATTGCAGATTAAGGGGTCCCCTATCTCAGTGTTCATTTTGGCAGCTATTTTTAGATTCAGTCTTAAGACAAAAATGCATATTAGTTTTAGTCACATTTAGTCATAGTTATCCTTCTTAGTTTCAGTCTAGTTTTCGAAAACTCATTACAATTTAGTCTAGTTTTAGGCACATTTAAAATTCCATATTATAGCCACATTAAACTCATTCCCTTCCCTTCTCAGGCCCAGGGACCTCCTGTGTTGTGTCAACTGCATAGTAGTCTAGCTTGCAGTACTTACATTGTGGATGCAATTAGTCTCCAAGATACAGATCTCATGCCTACAGCTGAATTCGAATTTGTTTGTAATAAATAATCGAATGTGATGATGAAGTACGGTACGCAGCGTCTTAACTGAAGCTCAACTCAACTATTAAAGCAGCTAGCTTGCCGCTAACGCTAACTGAAAACACATCGGAACACAGTGGCTAGCTAGGTAGCTAGCTGCTAATAAGTAACATATATAAGTAACACATCAGCAGTAATGAATCAAGTGTACTGATATTAAATGTACTACTAAGTGTACTACTAACATGCCATTCTTAAATTAAAGCCAGTGACATGATGGTTAACGATTAACGAGTTAACGATGGATACCGACAATTAGCATACCTAGCTAGGTAGCATTACCATTGGATTTCAATGGCAGTTATGCTAGCTCTGGCTATCCAGTCAAAGGAGCCTTGTTTCTGGACACGTATCACTTGACGAGCGAGGGCAATACAGTCATCTGGAAAGTTTAAAATGATACTAAACGAAGGGAAATCTACTGTATGGAGAATTTTCTGCTCAGTAGACAATGCAGATTCTAATTAGGCTGGTGGATATGTCCAATGTAAGAAGTGTGAAGTTTTAATGAAATATGATTGATGCAACTGTCGTTCTCCATAACAACTTGGATTAACCTGGATGGCTGGATGAAGTTTCAGACCGAACGTCAAAGATCTTCAATGGTAAGACTTGTCGGTTGTGCCTCTGTTGGTGTCTCGTAAAACGTGAATTTTATTAAAGCATAGCGTGTGTATTGTGTAGCTATTTCATTCCGAGATTGCAGGGGAGTGAAATGCTCCGCTCTGCTGCTGGTATACAGACAGCCGGAAAGGTTAACAAACGGAATGAAATAGCTACACATTACACACGCTATGCCTTAATAAAACCCACGTTACTCACATACTGGTTAACACTGTTAGAGCGGGTGTATAAACTGTACCTGAAACTGTTGCCACTACATTCGTTTTAATATTTTGCACTCTCTATCTAACCACTTCTGGCATTTAAGAGAGCTTCTCCTATGTCAACTGAACTGATCTAATGTCAGTTGGCTAGAGTGCGTGACGTCACAATGGCTCAACCTTCCCCATGTTAGTCAATGAGAGAAAAAGGGGATGAAAAAGAGGGATAAAAAAGGAGTGGCAAAGAGTATCGCCACGAAAAGTCATAGCAACCTCCACCGGATCGGGCCGGACGTTTTGGTGTTTGAATGGCGTCTCTAGCTCAAACGGGCGAGGAGGAGTTAGCTGCAAGAAAAACGGGGAGAATAAATAAATAAATAAAGAAAACTTGACGATAACAATACTGTGCTTCCCTTCGGGCAAGCACACTAATAAAGAAAACTTGACGATAACAATACTGTGCTTCCCTTCGGGCAAGCACACTAATAAACTAGAATGCGTTTCGTGAACGAACTGCGAGAGTGTGCTTGCTCTGTGACAGAGAAAACAAGTGCCAATGAATTAACATGTATTTACATCTACTCAATCAGTGTAGTGGGGCCTTCTTCCAATATATTTTAGCAAGCAACCAAGCTCAACCATTATATTTTGGCTCCACTGACGTTTAGACATATGAGGGTATCTTTGTTGTTCTGTTTTTGTTTGTTTGTTTGCTTGTTTATTGTGAAAGGGTCTAGTGTGTTACATTTGGTCATAGCCTAATAGTTCCAGAGTCTCGTTATACTGACTTACTGAGCTAAGTGAATTGTTGAAATTGTTATCTTGGTAAAAGGAAACATCTCTGCAACAATATTGGAATGAATGCGGTTACATAGCCAGCTTTACTTAAAGTTTATTGTAAGATAGGCCTATATGTTAGACTTAATGCAGTTAGAGTTAGACTGTAGGTCTAGTATCAAACGTAAGCAACACTTTTACTGTATAGCTAGAGAGCACGTGTATCACATTGGTTTATAGTCTGTCAAATTAGTTCTAGTTATTGGTGTTCGTTGGCATAAAAAGTTAGTCTTCTCTTATAAGCCTATAGTACATCTGATTAGAGCTAGCAACCATGAAAAACCTCTTCTGAAACTAAGAAGGATAACTATGACTAAATGTGACTAAAACTAATATGCATTTTTGTCTTAAGACTGAATCTAAAATAGCTGCCAAAATTAATACATCTCAGTGTTCATTTTGGCAGCTATTTTAGATTCAGCAGCTATTTTAGATTCAGTGCATATTAGTTTTAGTCACATTTAGTCATAGTTATCCTTCTTAGTTTCAGTCTAGTTTTCGAAAACTGAGCACACTACAACAGCTACGCTGTGTGTACATCCTCAAACGTTTTTCAGTTAACCTAATGATTCAAGGTCTCTCATGAATCATTACTCCCAGGACACGGGTTAATGTTAACTCACGCTATCGGTCACAACAAGTTACTTGGGATATGATACCTCATAGTTAGCTAACGTTAGCTAGCTAAACGTTTACAGAGGCTAACGTGAAGCTTCAATCAAAAATTATTAGCTAGCTTTCCAAGCTAGCTGACACAACCTAAACACTCGACTGCCCCTTTGAAGTCAACTTAACGTTGGCTAATATATTCTAATAACTAGTTATCATTGACAGTTACAAGCTAATTTACCAAACTCCTTTCTGTCCTAAATTGAGCAGTTGCTGGTGTGAGCTACAATATGGGAGCTAGCAAAGCCATTTCTAGCTCTACTTCACAATACTGCTGCCTAGTGTAATAAGTTAACGTAAAACATAAATGTTTATAAAGTATCAGACATAAACAGGATACAACACACCAGTTACCAATTGATATTATGTGTTTATATATACCGAAAATGTCAGTAAATCCAGATGATGATTATGCTGCTGCTGCTGTTGGTCCCGTCGCAGGTCCCGTCGAAAACCCTGGAGTCGCGACCCTGTCAGTTGTTTCCATGTGAAATCAATGGAATGCTTCACTTTTTGGCGCCGTATTAACAACTGTCTGTCACTCGCACACTGTGCTTGTAAATTATTTTTCAAGTTTGCACGTACCTATTTATGCGAGTGAAATACTCGCACTGTAGAGCCCTGGAAGGTGTCTCTTAATATTCCTACAGTTGAATGGAGAACGACTGATAGAGCGGGTGACGTCACAATGGCTCAACCTTCCCCATGTTAGTCAATGAGAGAAAAGGGGGATGAAAAAATGGAATAAAAAAGGAGTGACAAGGAGTACCGCCACGAAAAGTCATAGCAGCTTGCACCGGATCGGGCCGGACGTTTTGGTGTTTGAATGGCGTCTCTAGCTCAATCGGGCGAGGAGTAGTTAGCTGCAAGAAAAACGTACGGAATAAATAAATAAATAAAGAAATAAAGAAAACTTGACGATAACAATACTGTGCTTCCCTTCGGGCAAGCACACTAATAAAGAAAACTTGACGATAACAATACTGTGCTTCCCTTCGGGCAAGCACACTAATTATACACTACATCAGGTTACTATATAGTACACATGTCGCCTTCACTTTATGAAAGGGTTAAAAAATCTAATATTTATGTCTGTGACAAATAGCCCAGACATGGAAAATGTGGCGAGAGGTGTTATGGAATGTTGCTGTCAATATGACTATCATAACATGTTTTTATCATCTGTTATTGCTCAGAACCACTGATCTTATGCTTACCTCACACGTGAAAAATAGACTGTGCACTGAAACTCTGGATGGCTCGCGACTGCAGCGAGGCCTGAGTCGAGCCTGAGACGTGCACCTCATGCAGACAGTGCTCGTGCTCAAACCTTGTTAACATGGCTGCTGAAATGAAAATGAACATGTAACTCAGTTTGGATGTACTCGCACATTAAGGCAGTGTG
>NC_137912.1:17733430-17743430 GCF_963457725.1 Sprattus sprattus
ACCCACCCGGCAAAGTAAACGTGGAGGAGGGGAGAGGATGAAAACATTATATTAATCATACCACCCTTTTCCTTCGCCCTAGTAACCCTACAGACACACACACACAAACACACACACTCCTCTTTTCGCCTCTCTTTAAACTCTCCCTGTTTGGTTGGCAGCACTCTGTTCTGCTCTGCTTTGCTCCTAGTTGATTTAATTACAGACGCTTTTAGAGGGTGTAAATGGTTTCCACTGACCCACTTGAAGGTGGAAACTGGGGCGTCAACCCCCCCAACTCTCCCCCCCCCCCCACACTAACACACACACTCTGTCCCTAACTCCACTCCATTGATTTTGGCTGTACAGAACTCAGCATGAATAAATTAACCGAGCTCATCCTGTTAGCATGAAAAGACTCGGAATTGCTCCAGTCTGTGCCAGAGAGAGACAGGAGGACTATCTTTTTTTCCGCTTGGTCTAGTCAACTTCACCATTCTTAAATCATGACTGCAATGAGGGCATGTTGAGGGATTTCCCATTAGTGGTGGGTAGTTGACAAGAAAGAGGCTGGTTTGAGAAGTTGCTTCTAGTCTGATTTGAATCTGAGAGGATGAGCTGATTCAACCCTTGAAGATGTTATCATCTCTGGTCTTGAGTTGTTTCCTCAGCAACTGAGTCTTGGTGCTGCGATGAATATACAATCCTGTCCAAAACGGTCTTGTATGACCACCATTACAAAAATAAATGCTCTGTATTAAGTGTCTCAAGATACCACCGTCCCTGCTTGCCAGTTACGTTGTGAGTGTACATTGACAGGAGGGCTTGGAGATGTATAGTGGCTAAACTAAGCTAGCCAGAAATGCTAGCGTGGCTTACAGCTCCTTTTAGAGCTCTCTGTCACAGTTCTGCAGAGTTCCTCTCGCTCACTCTCGTTCCTCGACCCTTAGCTGATAATCCCGCGTGATCTAAGGCTGGCATGCCAAGTTCAGCAAATCAGCCCTCCCTCTCTCTCTCTTTCCTTCTCTATCTCTATCTCTCTCTCTCTCTCTCTCTCTCTCTCTCTCTCTCCCCCCTCGGTCCCTTGCGACAGCTGAACCTCTTAGCCTGTTAGGAATGTTAAACCATGTGCGTGTTCCCCTCAAGCCCAGCGGTCATGACAACAACAGATCGACCCCCTGAGTTGGTCTGGGTTTGCTTAACCGGCTCCAATCTCGTCCCGTTCCTGATGAGAGAGAAAAACAACCACGTTGCCTTTAGATGCTCATCACAAATTCTTGGTGCTCACACCAGCCTGTGTGTTTGTGATCCTTATTAGCCGTCGATGTCTTTGGCCTTCAGATTAGAGGCAGGGAACCCACTCCCACTGCTTGTTATCTATGGCTGTGGGTCTCAGTGTGTGTGTGCTTGTGTGTGTGTGTATGTGCTTGTGTGTGTGTGTGCTTGTGTGTGTGCTTGTGTGTGTGTGTGTGTGTGTGTGTGTGTGTGTGTGTGTGTGTATGTGTGTGTGTGTGTGTGTATGTATGTGTGTGTGTGTGTGTGTGTGTGTGTGTGTGTGTGTGTTCTATGTGCCCCTGCCTAGACAGCTATAGGATTTCCAAGGCAGAGCTGTATCAGTGGGTGGAAGTCGAGGTGGCGTTTATTGATTCTCCTAAGCTGAAGCAGATGTTGGCTCCGGCTGGAGGGACCCGGGGCATGCCAGCGGCTTACGGCCCCCAGCGCCTGGCTCTCTCTCTCTCTCTCTCGCCCCTCTCGTCCGCCGCTGCCACCGCCACCACCACCCTGCCCTGATGATGAGGACATTCTATGTGCGGGGAGGGGAAGGAATGAGAAGCGCACCAAGCACGCTCGCCCCGACCGCAACCGCTCGCGCTCGTGGTCAGACTCCACTCCTCCTCCTCCTCTTCATCCTCCTCCTCCTCCTCCTCCTCTTCTCTCCCCCCCCCCCCCTTCTATCGTGGTCTGGGATGGAAAGAAATGTAAAAATACGACGAACACGAGGAATCAAAAGAAAAAAAAGGAAATGAGTCGGATTCCTTTTTTTGGCCAACCCTGACTGGAAGAATGTGACGACTGCATTCATTCCTCTTTTCCACATGGCTGCTCGTGGCAGCAGCAGATCTGGTTTGGTCTGTGCGAGTCACTGCTGACCTATGATTAGAATTCCCTGGCCTTCTCTCCAAAACCCCTAAGCATTTGCTTTGAGGTCTGCACACTGGGAAACCAGTGCTGTTGAACAGGGCTTGGACCAAATCTTCCTTACATTCCTGTGTGTGTGTTCATATTATACCATACATAACATGTTGTAGATGCTTTTTTGTACAGTGGCCCTTGCTGTAGGCTACAGTGGATACTGATCTCTTGTTTACTTGTGTTCCTTGGAAAATAAATCCATCATCCTTGAATAGCTAGCCTCCCTGGCCTCCCTTTCATTACAGTTACAGCGGTACACAAATAGCTTAGCCTACTGTATGAAAGAGATTGTGTGGCTGAATTTACATCTGACAGATGCAATGTTTTAAAGTGCTGTAGGGACCAGCGCAGTTTTTTGCTGACTTGCTTGACCACTGCAGCTTTCCACTCCTCTCTTCAGTATGCTGGGCACATACAGGCAGAGATTTGTGTGTATGTGCTTATCGTAGCATGTTTGAGAGAGTCGCATTTTAGGAGTTTTGACATCAAAAATATTGTGCCAATGTCCTGAGCTGCAAAAGCCAGATCAGATCAGATCTCTGTGTCCTGGTGAAAATCCTCATTGGTTGCTATAGTAATGACATTGCACCCGGAAGTAATATAGACATCAAACAAAGCAACCGATGGAGGGAAATTAAGTTAGCTCGTTCATTTACCACATGGCTATGTGTAGCTGCGGCCCAGGATTTTTAAAAGTGATTAAACAGCGTCAGAGACAGACGAGTGGCTTCCTGCAGCGCTCCTCCGCCACCAAACTAGCATGTTTCCTGTACGCACACATGCACTTGACGGTGAATTCAAATTGAAAATCACAGATGCAAATCAAATCACCTCAAATCAGTTCAGTGTGGTGAGGCCAAAACGAATTTTCAAAAAATGCTATTTCAATAGTATTTCGAACCACATACGAATGCGTTTTGAAACAGATTCATGAGAATTCATGTGATTTTTGGCTGTTCAGACTTGCTCGTCTGATGATCGTACTGCCATCACCTATGCACATATATATCGGCTTTTGATCGGCAGTCTGAACATAACCAGTGATTCCTGCAGAGAGATTCCTTGTCCATAATTGCACACTACACCCTACAACCAAATAGTTTGTTTTTTGTGGAGATAAACAGATAACAGAAACGTACTGTGTTGGTGCATATGTTCACAATGAAACAGTACATAAATACATACATACTAATGACTCCTTGTAGATGGCAGAAAGATAACTCCTTCATCTGTGTCTGCTGGCCTTCTCATAGGTCACCAGTGTGCCGTTTTGGATGAGAGTAGTGTCTTCATCGCCACTGCCTGTGTTTCCACTGGAGCACGGCTAAGTGACTGATGGCTTAATGCTTAAACAAACAAACAGACCTTGCCTGGTGCTGTTGTGACCACGATGACAGCACAGGCTAGCTGAAGCGTGACTGATGAAGTTTGCTGTGATGGGAGAACCGTGTGTGTGTGTTTGTTCGTGTGTGTGTGTGTGTGTGTGTGTGTGTGAGACCGAGTGAGCGAGCGAGTGAGTGTTTGTGTGTGTGTTCGCGCACGTGTGTGTGTGTGTGTGTGGTGTGTTTGTGTGTGTGTGTGTGTGTGTGTGTGCTTGTGTGTGTTTGTGTGTGTGTGTGCGCGTGTGTGTGTGTGCACGTCCACTCATGGCTTGAGTGGTGATTGGTGCAGCTGTGGATTCATGCATGCCATTTGCACTCTGGGTGTTTTGAGCCTTTGCCATCAGCGATGTTCTGTTGAGTTCTTATGTTTGACCATATTGTTGGATGTTTGGACTGTGCATGTTTGCTCATGAATAATTGCACTATGCCATATCCACCGGTTAGGTCAAAGAGCTATTATTCTGTGTGTGAGTGTGTGTTTGTCTGAGAGTGTCTGTCATTTCCCATAATTGGACTCAACGCGCCATTCTTGTCATCCATGACTGCTGGTCGCTGTCAGCCAACTTGGCGGTTGTGGAACATATGGCTGCTGTTGTTAGCCTGGGTAACTTGTGAACACACTTTCTTTCTCACACACACACACACACACACACACACACACACACACACACACACACTCACACTCACACTCACTCACCTGCTGCCATCTTCTTTTTTCCCCTTGTCAGACTATGTCCATACACAGCCTAAAGCTAATTATGGTTTAGATTTGTAAGGACATTTGAGAACAAACACAATGTGGGAAGAGATGAGATGGGTTGTTTTAGCTTGTGTGTGTGTGTTTGTGTGTGTGTGTGTGAACATGTATGTGCTGTGAAGTGGGGTTGCTGAAGTTGAATCCTAATTGCAGATTCTTAAATTCTGGGGGCTGGGTGAGTTAATGTGACATGCTCCAGCGAGTTTTTTTCCCTTCTTCTTTCTATGTACACTGCCCGCCATCTGGGTCTCGTTTCTGTCTCTCTCTCTCTCTCTCTATCTATCTATCTATCTCTCTCTCTCTCCCTCTCTCTCTCTCTCTCTTTCTCTGTGTGTGTGCGTGTGTGTGTACGCGCAGCAGTAGCTGCTTCGGTTCAGAGTGGTTTTCCGGCCACCCTGTGAATGAGCTGAAGTGAGACTGACTATTTTAAGGTGTGGTACCAACACACACACACACACACACACACACACACACACACACACACATTGACACACACACACACACACACACACACACACACACACACACACACTCACACACACACACACACACACACACTCACACACACACACACACACACACACAGTCACACACACACAGTCACACATATACCATTCCTGAACAACATCCTTTAAATGCAGACGCACAGCTGAAAAGCACATCTACAGTGTAATCATGCCCAGACCATGGACAAACACACTGACACGGTCACGCACACACACACAACCACACACACACACACACACACACACACACACACACACACACACACACACACACACACACACACAGATCTTATGACCTCATCTATAATGACATCTCTGAAATCCATCCATGGAAACGGTAATGGTGTGGATGACTATGTTTACAGTGATGACACCCTGTTGCTAACCCATCTTGAGGATTATTGCCATGGTTACGTCGATGGGTGGATATGATGGTATAGCACTGGCTTGCTCAGCTTTGGCCTTAGGATGAAGGAGTGGATGATGATGGTGTTGAAGATGAGCAGGGGTGCTAGTGGGGACTGTGATGTGGATGGGTGGTGTGTGTGTGTGTGTGTGTTTGTGTGTGTGTGTGTGTGTGTGTTTGTGTGTGTGTGTGTGTGTGTGTGTGTGTGTGTGTGTGTGTGTGTGAGGGGGGGGGGTGATGTATGTCATGCCATACCCAGTTAGGGTTCCATCTCATGCCTTTAGGGACTCAGCACAGTATAGATTGAACATCTGATGGAAAGCAACACCAGAAAGAGAGCCCTTGCCCCCTGGCAGACATGCACAGACACACTGACACACAGAGACACACACAGAGACACACACAGAGACACACACAGAGACACACACAGAGACACACACAGAGACACACACACAGACACACACACAGACACACACACAGACACACACACAGACACACACAGACACAAACACACACACACAGTCACATACCTGATACATAGAAGTACACACACACACATTGAGATAGATACATATGGACATACAGAAATACACATTAATCACACACACACACACACACACACACACACACACACACACACACACACACACACACACTCCTCTCTGGGGTTGGGTTGCCTCGACTCAGAGCTGACGGTGGCTGTCTCATTCATTACATCACCCCTTCCTCAGGCTGTCTGACCCCCACCCTCACACACACACACACACACACACACACACACACACACACACACACACACACACACACACACTAATGTCTTCCCACACCCAGTCATGCACGAGGCTCATACTGAAGCAAGGTCAGTATAATTGGCGGCACGGTCATCAGTTCCAGACGCATTAGCATAGTTGTTGCAAGAAGAGGGAAATGTTGGTTTGACCTCTGACCTTTGGTGGTGGGCCTGTTTGCTCACAAACTCAAGGGAAGGATGAAAAGAGGAATCGGTAGCAGTAGCTGAACCATAACAGTTGACCTCATTTCACAGAATCACAGTTACTTCATCCCCAAATGCACAAAGTACACAGGACTTTGACCTGGTGAGTCAGCACACCAGAAATAGGAAAATGGATGAAAAATGGATGAAAAATGGATGAAAAATGGATGAAAAATTGGAAATAGTGACATAATAAGGGCTGTGACTTATTAATATTATTATAATCGATTATTTTTTCCATTAATTGATTCGTTGAATAGTTTCAAAATAAAATTCCTATTTATTTATTCCTAATTATTTCAAGGCTCTAGCCATGCTTTTCCATTGAACAGGTATTATGAACAAATCATAAGACTTAATGAGAAATACAATACTAATTATATTCAATGCATGAACACGTTAATTGATGCATTGAAAAAGGAAAATCATTTCCAAACAGCTCTATGTCCCAGCATGTCAACATAAACGGGACCAGCGCTGTGTGAAGAAAAATCCTACAACATTGGCCACACACCGATGTCAAGCATAGGGAGGGCTGTAATTTAACAAACAATACTTCCAAATTTCACCGCATTGCACAAGTTGTGTTGAACGATAAGCAGAGTCAACCTGTTTCCTTTTCAGATAGCTGTATCGTAGGCGAAATGTGCGCAGGTGCTGGTCAACTCAATGCAAGTGACGACCCTCCGAGTGGAGGGCAGTGTTTGGTGAAGCGCTGGATTTAAATGTTTTCGATGATTAGGATGTTACCCCCCTACCATTTTAGATGTCTCTCATGGCAGCAAAGTGAGACACTCTAGTTACTACTGTATATAGATTTAGGAAGAACCTTGTTTCTACATTTAATAAGCTATTTAATGTGTGCAACAACATGCTGACGTAAACATAACAAGCTTATAGATTATTGCATTATTTTCATAGTTGATGAGTCGTTGCAGCCCTAGTAATAATATGGGTTTGTGTTTTCCAACAACATTTTGAGCAACATTCTAGCAACATGGCTGACTTTTGTTTGGTTGTTTGGTGAGAAATGGATAAGAGTGTGTGTGTGTGTGTGTGTGTGTGTGTGTGTGTGTGTGTGTCTGTAACTTGTGTAACCTCGGGCATGGGAGGTGGGCAAGGAAGCTAAAACCCATGGGTGCTAGTGTCTCTCGCTTGGGCGCCTCTTAAGGTGTCAAGGAGTGAGGTTCACCGGAATGTACCGTACCCGCTGGCTATCGTTGCATGTATATGTGTGTGTGTGTTTGTGTGTGTGTATGGATGGAGGCTGGATATTCCTTCTGCCGGCTCTTGACTCTCTCATTAGCGGTAGCTTTGTCCATGGCTGCTGTATTTGAGGGCCCAGGGGCTAGCAGCGCTAATCAGATTAGCCAGCGAAGCAAAGCATCGCCTGGCCTCCCAGGAGGCTCTGTGGCAGCCTGTTTTGGCTCGTCGCACCGCATCGCACCACACCACACAACACCACACCACACAACACCACACCACACTGCCAGTGCTTCAGAAAGGACTAGACACACTTGCGCGCACACACACACACACACATATCTACACTCACACACACATACACACATATCTACACACACACACAAACATACAAACAAAAAAGCAAACAAATAACAGAAATGGATGCTCAACAGGGTCAGCACCTGAACATTCACTCAAGCTGCTAATGCTATTGTTATCAGATCCGGTTCAAGACCATGTGTGTGTGTTTCCCTGCGTTAGTGTGTGTGTGTGTGTGTGTTGGTATCTTGTTTTCGAATGCATTTAGAGAATAATAAACCCAAACATCAAAGGGACAGACTGTCTTCTGCTTTGTGTGCGAGTGTAAAGGAAGTTGCCTGGTAGCGTATGAAGCAGCTGTGTTTTGGCTCCAGGGAGTGAGCCAGAATATTTTTTACTGTAGAGGCATCTGGATTTGGGAGACACTCCCTCCCCTGTTGGTTAAGCGAGTCATTAAACTACTCGCATGCAACAATTAAGCTTAGAAAGGGTGTGTGTGCGGGAGCTGTGCAAAATACGTAGTATAAGGTAGTAAGGGAGAGACTGCAGGAGGGAGTGTGTGTGTGTGTGTGTGTGTGTGTGTGTGTGTGTGTGTGTGTGTGTGTGTGTGTGTGTGTGTGTGTGTGTGTGTGTGTGTGTGTGTGTGTGTGTGTGTGGATGGAAGCATGTATATGTATGTGCGAGAAAGAGTTTGTTTGTGTGTGTGTGTGTGTGTGTGTGTGTATGTGGATGGAAGCATGTATATGTATGTGCGAGAGAGTTTTTTTGTGAATGTGTGGGCATGTGTGTTTGAGAAATGAAGTGTATGTTTGAGAGATAAACAGTGAGTGAGTGAGTGAGTGTGTGTTTGTGTGTGAGTGAGTGTGTGTGTGTGTGTTTGTGTGCGCGCGCATGTTGTAGAGCATGAGAGAGAGGATGTGCCATATGGTTGTGTTCATGGCTGAGTGCTGCTTGGGAAAGCGCTGGGCACATCCCAGCATGTGCTAAATTGGACTGTCTTATATCTAACGCTACCGAGGACAGCAGCTCTTCACAGCTTCTGCCAAAACAGCCACACTCCCCAGCTGTTCAGCCAACAATATAAGACCTTATTTCCCATGGAAACACCGGGCTGGAGGATTCCTCTGGGTGAATTAATCTGCACTGATCATACTGGATTTAAATACGCTGGGGCGGAAGTGTGTGTGTGTGTGTGTGTGTGTGTGTGTGTGTGTATTTGTGTGTGTGTGTGTGTGTGTGTGTTTGTGTGTGTGTGTGTCTGTGTGTCTGTATGTCTGTCTGTGTGCTCTGCCAGTTTGCTAAGTCATTGTTATAAAAGGAAATAGCCCGCTCCGTCTCTGTACGTACAATACAGGTTTATCACGTTAGTACAGGTTATTATATGTTTGTTATATGTTTATCATATGTCTTATTTATGTCCAGAGAAAATATATGTTATGTTATTATATTATGGTATGCTAGGTTGCTGTGCGGTGTCTTGTCTTAAGAATGTCAGTGTCCAGTCTAATTCTGTGTTGTTCTGTGCATCTGACAATAAAAGACTTGAACTTGATAAACATGTAACCAGTCACATTTCAGTCTGTGGGAATACAACCTTTTTGAAAAGTCCTCTCCACAATCCTGGCCACAACACAGGTGTATAATACGTCTATGTGATAGTTATGTCTATGTGATGTCTATGTGATAGGTTATGTCAGACAATGGTGTAATAGTCAGTCAACCCTGAGATCACCACATAATCCAATACCAAATATGTTGCCGAATATTTCAGCACAGTGTAGTTCAGTCTGTGGGCAATATATGATTGGAGAACTTGGCATACGGTCTCTGGTTAGGAAGAGCTGGTGCTGATTTTGGTGTGTGTGGATTGCCTGCTGTGGCGCTTCCTCTCCTGATCTTCTGCAGTGAAACACACATTGGATGTGAGTGTCACTGTGTGTTCACTTGATCTGTATAACTGTCACAAGTGCAAGAGTTCTGTACAGATTGTGTGTCAGGTTGTAGGTCTGTGAGTGTGTGTCTGTGTCTGTGTGACAGAGAGAGAATAGACTGTCTGTGTGTGATCTAGGATCATGTCTGTGTGTGCGTGTGCTTGTGCGTGTGTGTGTGTGTGTGTGTGTGTGTGTGTGTGTGGGTGTGTGTGTGTGTGGCTCCTGGAGGAGAGGGATGTGAGAGCCGCGGCTTGCCATTATCTCAAAGGAGCACTGGGTGTAGCGGTGAGTTAGGCATTCACAGTGATAGGAACGCCATCTGACAGGTACTTACCTCCCTTGTACTCTC
>NC_137912.1:17748430-17760930 GCF_963457725.1 Sprattus sprattus
ACTCACCAGACATAAACAAACATGGCGCCTGCAGCTGTTATTTACACAATGCAACATTTCATCAAACAATTTTTAAAATCATGAATTACAAAGAAAATACTTTCATTTGTGTGATGCTTTCCCTGCTGTTTCCGACATTTTTAAATTGACTCCCGCGATGTTTCTTCTTTAATGATCACGGGTTCGCAATGCATTGAGGGAAATCAGTCTACCCCTCCGTTTGAAGTGTGCCCTCGGAAAATCTCCGTTTGGAGGGGTAGAAAGCGCTTCCCCTTCCCCTACCCCTCTTTCTTAACGTGAATTTGGATAGCACTACCCCTACACGTGAACGCGCAAAACGGAGGGGAAGGGGAAAGACGAAGGGGTAGGGGGAGAAATGGGATTCAGCCTAAGAGGGAGAAAGAGGTGCGGGCTGATGAAGGGAGGGGGAGAAGGAGAGAGAAGGAGAAGGTACTGTACCGGTTTTGATGGAGGTAAAAAAGAGAGGAAGGGCTAGAGATGGGAGTGATGGACAAAGAGGAAGAGAAAGAAAGAGGGAAAATGGGGAGATGGGGGAGGTTTGTACGTAGAGAGGTCCTCAAAAATAAGCAGAGGGGTGAATGAATGAATATTCCTTTTTGACAGTGGGCTGAATGGTGAATAGAAACACACACACACACACACACACAAACACACACAATGGAGGCTTTTAACACAGATACACTAGATGGAGCACACAATACTCCACTGACCTTCCAGTCTTCCTACCTCATAAGCAAGGCTCTGTTTGTCAAGAGGGAACCAAAAGACCACCCCCGACCCCCTCCTAGGCGGTTTGCCTCAGTGTGTGTATAGTGCAGCGTGTGTTATATAACATACAGCGCAGGTGTCCTCCATGTTGTGTTGTTGTGCATCAGTGTGTGTATAGTGCAGCGTGTGTTAGTATGCTGCACAGGTGCCCGCCATGTTGTGTTGTTGTGCATCAGTGTGTGAAGTGCAGCGTGTATTATATAGTATACTGCGCAGGTGCCCACAATGTTGTGTTGTTGTGCATCAGTGTGTATAGTGCAGCGTGTATCATATAGTGTACTGCGCAGGTGCCCTCCATGTTGTTGTGCATCAGTGTGTATAGTGCAGCGTGTATCATATAGTATACTGCGCCGGTGCCCACCATGTTGTTGTGCATCAGTGTGTATAGTGCAGGATCCATACAAAGCAGACAGGGAGACAACAAACAGCATACAAGTCTGTCAGTGGGATGCTAATGCTAACTATGGCTCAAATCTGACCTGCTAGCGTTTCCATTTAGCGTGAGCGAAGCCTCATGTTTAGGTGCACATAGGCAAACACAAACACACACACACACTCACATACATGCAGACATGCACAGACACACACACACACACACAAACACACACATATATCCCCCCCCCCCACACACACACACACACACACAAATTGAGGTAGGGAAGCACAGTGAAAAGGCAGGAATGAATGTCCTTCTCTCAGGGGGCCTCCTCCAAGAAGGTGCTTTTGTCGGCTGTGCAGTTGAAGAGCAGTGCACTTGAAATCTGTGTGTGTGTGTGTGTGTGTGTCTGTCATAGGCTGTCAGGTGTTGCCTGCGTAGCTATGAAATCTGAAATGCCTGGCTTTGTGTGTGTGTGTGTGTGTGTGTGTGTGTGTGTGTGTGTGTGTGTGTGTGTGTGTGTCCATGTGCGATAGTATGCAGCTACAGCAGACTGAAGTGCAGTTGCATCACTTTAGATGAAAGAAACTCGCTGGAGCGTGACTGGACCGTTACCTGCCTTCTGAACACACTGTGTGTGTGTGCGCCTGTGTGTGTGTTTGTGTGTGTGATGGTTTCCAAGAAGTTTGACTGTCTTTTCTCCCTCTCCCCCCTACACTATTTCTCTTCAACTGTCTTTTCTTTTTCTTGTAAGCCCTTTTCTAGGTATGCCCTCTATAAGGGTATGTTTCTTTCTTCTAGTTAAAGGGTATGTTTCTTTCTTCTCCAAGGTCCCCCTCTGTCTCTCCAGCTGAGTCACTGTGCCCTGTTAGTGACGTGGCGAGGGATAATAAATAGCTGTGGATTATTTTAAGCATTGCTTCTCGCCTTCTCTTTTTCTCCTTACTGGGGACAAAAATGACTTTGTGGGGACCTGGTATGGAGACACTCAGTGTGAGAGTGCACTCTGCCTTCTGTTGAACCCGGGTCATGTGCCTCTATACTTGGACAAATGTGTTTAATAGTGACATCTCTGTTTTTCTTTGGCTAGGTCTATATCCGCTACACATATAGGTTTATTTCCAGTACAAATATAGGTCTATATCCAGTACATAGATAAATCTATATCAAGTACATATATAAGTCTATATCAAGTACATAAGTCTTTATCCAGTACTTGTGTGCTCGGGAACAGTTGGATGAGTAGGTTCATATTTGTGTGTGTGTGTGTGTGTGTGTGTGTGTGTGTGTGTGTGTGTGTGTGTGTGTGTGTGTGTGTGTGTGTGTGTGTGTGTGTGTGTGTGTGATCATGCATACTCTTTGACATCCCATACTGATTATTGATTCTCAGTGAAAAGGTCATGAGCAAACTTACAATATGTTTGCATGTACTAAAGCCTGAGGGGTGATTTATCCTGTACGTGTGTGTGTGTGTGTGTTTGGTGTGTATGTGTGTGTGTTTGGTGTGTGTGTGTGTGTGTGTGTGTGTGTGTGTGTGTGTGTGTGTGTGTTTTGTGTGTGTGGGTGTGTGTGTTTTGTGTGTGTGGGTGTGTGTGTTTTGTGTGTGTGATAGACACAGTGATGCCCACTAACACGTAGCTCTCATGCCCTTCACAATAAGGGTCATCTCCTGTCATCCCTACATAGACACACACACACACACACACACACACACACACACACACACACACACACACACACACACACACACAAAAAGCCCCCTTCCCCCCCTATCCCTGACAGTCTGTAACTGTGTCCTCATCAGGTCTTTGGAGATGCCAGAATAATTCAACCCTCAGTTTGGGTCGCCACAATGGGCCTGCCGTACCAAGACCAAGACCGTTCCAATGCACACAAGACTCTCGCTCAGCTCAGGCATGCAGTTGTTCAGTCTTGAACTTGTGGAAATAACAGTGTGTGTGTGTGTCTGTGTGTGTGTGTGTGTGTGTGTGTGTGGATGTGTGTGTGTGTGTGTGTGTGTGTGTGTGTGTTTGTGTGTGTGTGTGTGTGTGTGTGTGTGTGTGTGTGTGTGTTTTGGCGGAGGTGTGGGTCGGTGGTTGAGATGACTCCAAACCTCTCCGAGTCGTGTAGTTGAGTGTTCTGAGCCTGACCTCAATGCGCTCCGTGTCCAAGAGGCTTGAGATGCCTGTGGCTTTGAAATAAAGTCCCCAGATTTGCTGATACTTGTGGGCAAAGTAAGTGGGGAATGAATGTATGTATTTGTCATTGGGTGCTTGTGTGGCTGATCTGTATGTGTGGATTTATGATGCGTGTCAGGGTTTATGTGTGAGTGTTAGAGTGTGTGTGTGTGTGTGCGGGGGAAGGGTGGTTGGAGTCGACGTTTATGGGTGTGTGTCTTTATGCATTAGGATTTATACTCTGTGTCAGTGTGTGTGAGTGTGTGAGAGTGTTTGTGCTATCTATATATGTATGTGTGTGTGTGTGTTTGTGTGTGAGTGTTTGTGCTATATATATGTGTGTGTGTGTGTGTGTGTGTGTGTGTGTGTGTGTTTGTGTGTGTGTGTGTGTGGGTGTGTCTGTGTGTCTGTGTGTGTTTCTTTAGCTCTGTTCGTAACTGTGTGTACATATACCTCTGCCCTGTATAATTTTCTTTAGTACTGGGATAATGTTTATAAACTTTTACACCCTTCGTAGCCTTCTTCTCTGTCCATAATTCAAGAGGGTTGTGCCCACCGCTGTATAGGGGGGGCAAGTTAACGGCTCGTTAATTATTCATGTTCATTTTCTTGCACATGGGGTCGGAAGACCGCCCATTACCCAATATCGATTTGCATATTTACATGTTCTCATGAATGATGAATGACTCAGAAGGTGAAGAACTTCTTCAGATGACAAATAAGGCTGTAAGTGTTTAATGAGGTTAAATGAACACACACACACACACACACACACACACACACACACACACACACACACACACACACACACACACACACACACACACACACACACACACACACACAGACGCACACTCTTCCTGATCTTTATTTCCTGGCAGACACAAGTTGGTAGCAACAAGTTCCTCCCGCCCAGTGTAGAAACAGATTTAGCCCAGAAAGCCCCCTACACAGAAGTGACGTGTCTTACTTATCACCAGTTGTCTGACAGACTTACGCTCAGCACTGTGTGGAGTGGAGATCAAAGAGCCCCTCTGCTGGGACATTAAAAGGAAAATCATAAGGCAGCACAAGTCAGGCTAAAGAGCACACACACACACACACATACACACACACACACACACACACACACACACACACCTCCCACACACACTCTCTTTCAGCTCAAGTCAGGCTTAAGAGCAGGGAGTGTGAAGCTCTCGCCCCTCTGCTTTGCCTGAGTGAGTTGTCTCAGTGGCTTCAGTCCCTAAACCAATGCCTAAACACAACTCCACTTAGCATCACAAACACACACACACACACACACACACACACACACACACACACACACAGGTATACTGTACATCCAGCCCCCCCCCCCCCCCCCCCCCCACACACACACACAAACACACAGCTGGGTTGTTGGGGAAACCTGGATGTCGTCCTCACCATGTGGTCATCCTTTTGTGGTTTTTGGCTTGGGGTTGTTTGGGGCAGGGGATTGTGGGGAGCAGAAAGCGTGGGGGTTTGGGGGTAAGAGGCTTAGGGAAGACGAGTAGAGCGCCGTGGTGACGGGCCGCAACCCCACCACTGGTAGACCCCCCCCCCACCCCAGAAAGGAGCTCAGGGATAATCCCTCGCAAAACAGCCTCAAAAAACTCATGGCACTTCCTCCTCCTTCCAGCCTCCATATTCTTTCTTGCTTTTGTTTCTCTTTCTCTCTTTATCTTTTATCTTCTTTTCTTCCTGTCGGTCTGACAGGCTCTTTCTTTCTTTCTTTTTTGAATTCTCTCTGTGTTTGGATCTGACACTATCTCTATATTTCTTCTTTCTTTCTCCCTCTTCTTCGGCCTCTTCTTGTCTTTCTTGCCCTCTCTCAGTGTTTCCTCTTCTGTTCTGTCTCGCTGCTCTGTCATATCCCTCTTGCTGAGTTTAAGTGAAGGTGAGTATGAGGTTAAGCTCTTTAGTGTGTTAAAGCCATCCATGTGTTTGGATGTGTGTGTGTGTGTGTGTGTGTGTGTGTGTGTGTGTGTGTGTGAGTGTGTGTGTGTGTGTGTGTGTGGTGTTCTGTGTCTGCTGGTCAAGACAGCAAGCGTGGCAGCGTGATTAGGTTAATGATAACCAGAGAGGAACAAAGAGACAGAGGGAGATGGCACCTGTGCATACTGTACCTATGACAAAGGACACACACACTTTTATAGAGCACATTATTTGTTCATGCACTGAAGGTGAATGTGCTCTCTTCCTTTCTTTCTCTCTTTTTCCCCTTCAAGCACACAAACACAGACACAAATACACACACACACACACACACACACACACACACACAGAGCACACTCATGGTCACAGGGCCTGAGCGCACACACACACACACACACACACACACAGACACACACACACACACACACACACACACACACACAGAGCACACACACTCTCTCTCACACACTCCCTCATACTTCACCACCCACCCACGCTCCCCTCTCAGTCAGCATAAAAGGGCACTCATCTTTCCCTCCTCTGTGTTTTTCTCTCTCTCTCTCTTTCTCTCATTTTCTCTCTGACAGGAGGTTGAGCACTGAGGTCATGACTTTGTGAGCAGGCAGTGCCTCACATACTTTCCCCCGAAATAACAGAAAAATAACAAAAATAAAAAACACCCCCCTTAGCCCTCTGTCCCCCTCTCTCTTTCTCTCCCTCTCTCCCTCTCTCTCTCTCTCTCTCTCTCTCTCACACACACACAATCTCTCTCCTCCTCTGACATGGGCGAGGAAGGACAGTCTATCCCAGTGTTTACCAGCCGGTGTTCTGAGCTGGCCGCTCACTCGGGTCAGGGCTCGTAGCCGGTGCCGGGAGTGGCCATGAGAGTCAGTGTCACATCAGATCAGCGGCGGGGCGGCCCCAGGGGTTGGGTTGGGTTAGGGGCGGGGGGCCAGGGAAGTGGAGTGGAACACTTGGTCCTGCCGGACTGTGACAAGTTCAGTGCTTAGCAAATGAGGCCATGGTCCAGCTCTGTGTGTGTGTGTCTCTCTCTCTGTTTTTATGTGTGTCCAGCTCTCTGTGTGTGTGTGAGTTTTTTTGTCAGTGAGAGCATCTACTGTATCTATGTATGTATGTGTGTGTGTGTGTGTGTGTGTGTGTGTGTGTGTGTGTGTGTGTGTGTGTGTGTGTATGAGAGGACAACTGAGAGTGTGGAAGAGACAAAGACCAAACGTATGTGTAGATTGATTGATTGATTGATTGTGTGTGTGTGTGTGTGTGTGTGTGTGTGTGTGATTGTGTGTGTGTGTGTGTGAGGACAACAGAGAGAGTGGAAGAGACAAAGACGAAAAGTATGTGCAGATTGTGTGTGTGTGTTTGTGGGGGAGTGTGTGTGTGGGCATGTGTTTGTGTGTGTGTGTGTGTGTTTGTGGGGGCGTGTGTGTGTGTGCGTGTGGGTGTGTGTGTGGTCATATTGGCCCTTGTACCATCTGTGCCCTGGGTGATGGTGGTCACGGCCCTACTCGGTAGCATAAGGTCAGAAGAGGACAGAGGTCTCTATCTGTCTCCCTCTCTCTCTTTCTCTCTGCCTCCTTCTATTACGCTCTCTCTCTTCATGCCTCCTACTCTGTCTCTTTCTATTTATCTATCTAGCCTTCCTGCCCTGTCATCCGTGTGTATCTGTTCACCTCGGTCTCTTTTTCTTTCTCTCTTCCTCTCGTGCTTCTGTCACTGTGGTAAAGGATGGTCTTCATTTAACTCTCTCTCTCTCTCTCTCTCTCTCTCTCTCTCTCTCTCTCTCTCACACACACACACACACTCACACTCACACACATGCACACGCACACCTGAAAATATTTTAAAATAAATTCCCCACATTGAGCAAAACACCTTTCAAGTGTGTGTGTGTGTGTGTGTGTGTGTGTGTGTGTGTGTGTGTGTGTGTGTGTGTGTGTGTGTGTGTCTGTTTGCAACACAAGCAGCAGTATTTGCCGCGACAGAAAACCCAGTGTGCTGAGTACCCGTCTCCCTGGCCCACATCACAGTAAGCCCAAAAGAACAGCAGAAAGAAGGAGGGAAAGAAAGAAAGAAAAAAAGAAGAAAGAAAAAAGGCACGCGTGCTGAATAATTGAACATGCTGCAGCTGTAAACTCTTTTGTATAATTCATCTCACAACTTCCTGTGTCATTTTGTGAAGGTCTCAACGTGCCATTCACATCACAGGCACATGTTTGGCCACTGTTAGCTGTGTGTGTGTGTGTGTGTGTGTGTGTGTGTGACATGTAAAACAGAAGCTTATAGTTAGACAGGAGGACGACATGTCCTGACACTAACATAACAGAATTGGGCATTTTGTGTGTGTGTGTGTATGTGACAGATACTGTTTTAGACTGAAGTGTGTGGCTGTTCGTATCATTCAGAGCAGGGGCTTATAGAAAAGGATGAAAGCAAACTGGGTGTTTCTGTGCTTTTTAAGTGGATACACTTTTTCTGACTGCAATTACCTATGTGTATTCATTGTACTGCGCTGCACTACATTGTAGTTAAGTGAATGTATTCTCCAGTGTGAGGATGTGTGTGCTTGTGACTGTGTGTGTGTGTGTGTGTGTGTGTGTGTGTGTGTGTGTGTGTGTGTGTGTGTGTGTGTGTGTGTGTTTGTGATTTTTTTCAGTTTGAGCTGCCATCATGTCCATGATCATATTATGTGTTTTAAAGCTCTAGCTGAGCGTCCGAATTTCTCAATTAGGTCAGACCTTAATATCCACATGTACAATGTACCAGATGATCCGCCTTGCCAAAGAACAAACAACAGAAACACAGCAAAAACAATGCCACACACACACACACACACACACAGACACACACACAAGCCCCCTTGCCCTCAGATGTCTCATGTGTGTAATATCCAGGTGGAAGTAACAGGATTAGTGGTATTAATACACTTCAATCAAAGTTCTCTCTCTCTCTGTCTCGCTGTTTCTCTCTCTCTGTCTCTCTTTTTCTGTGTCCCATCTCTGTTTGTCCTGTCTGTACACCCACGTTCTAACACAAATGCCAAAAGTCAGTCAAAATCATCTCAGCACGTGAAGGATCACTGACTCCATTCCCCCCAGACTGCAACTCCTCCTCCTGGGCAGCCACAGTGTGCCTGTTTGGCAACAGGAGAGGAGAGAGCATATCCCATTATAACATTACTGAGTGGGAGTGTCGGATTAGGACAGAGAAGTGTGTTACGTGTCTTTTCTTAAGTGCTTAATCCTTTCTGGGAGTGTATTGTTTTCTCATTTCTATCTGAATTTTCTTCTCATCCCGGTCTCAACCTCACTAGTGACATAGCGATCACAGATCTCTCTAGGGGGCCTTTCTTTACGGGGAGACTGCTGCCGTCACAGAGGGTGCAGTGGATAAGGGTGTGTGTCTGCATTGTGTCTGTGATGGTGGAGAGATACTCTGTCAGGGTTACGGAGATGTCTTGTCTGTCTTCCTGTCCTCTATCGTCCCCAGCCAAATTGGTTCTACTGTAGCTTTGGTTAGCAGTGTGTGTCGACTTAATGGTGTGTGTGTGTGTGTGTGTGTGTGTGTGTGTGTCTCTGTGTGTGTGTGTGTGTGTGTGTGTGTCTCTGTGTGTGTGTGTGTGTGTGTGTGTGTGTGTGTGTGTGTGTGTGTGTGTGTGTGTGTGTGTGTGTGTGTGTGTGTGTGTGTGGTGAAAAGCAGCAGTTCCTGTGCTGTTAGATGCTACTAAGGTAATGACCTGTGTCTGCACTGTCTTCTGTTCCCCTGTGTGTGTGTGTGTGTGTGTGTGTGTGTGTGTGTGTGTGTGTGTCGGGGGGGTCTGTGTGTGTGTGTCTGCTACTGGAAGCTGATCTGGCCATGTCTTTCTCTCTCTCTCTTTCTCTTTCTTTCTTTCTTTCTTTTTTCTTTCTTTATTACTGTCTCTGTTTCTTCCTCTCAAGAATCAGTGTCCTCGTGAACAGGGTTTGTTGTATTACGATGCCGACTTCCAGTCACTGTTGGCATTCTAAGCTGCCAACCTGCACTAAATCCTCTGCCCAGTGCCCAAGGAGACCGCTGCTTATAAACCACTTCCATTAGAACTAATAGACAAAGGAACATCTCTCTCTCTCTCTCTCTCTCTCTCTCTCTCTCTCTCTCTCTCTCTCTCTCTCTCTCTCTCTCTCTCTCTCTCTCTTCCTCCTTGGCACTCAATCATTTTCACTCTTTCACTCTCTCCCCCCTCTGTCTCTGATGAAGGAGAGTAGATGTTCTATCTGCCCTTTTAAGAGCTGCTTCCCTTCTCTAGACACCTTCTCTCTCTCTCACACTCTCGTCTTGCTCTCTCTCTCTCGTTCTCCTTTTCTCTGTCTTCCCTTTGTGCTTTTTTTTTTCTCTCCGGCCCAATTGTTGGCCCTTAATTCTCCTTCATCTCTGCCTGGCTGTCTCATTTTCCCACTCAATGGAATCGCTTTCCTCTCTCTCACTCTGTCCGCCATTCTCCAGTTTCTCTCTTTTCTTTCTCATTCCTTTTCAACTCTTTTCCCTTCTCCTGGCTGCCTTCCCTCTGTTCCTCTTGAGGTCTGGTGCTTCTCTTGCTTTTTGTTGTGGCAATTATCTTCCTCTCTGAGGTTTTATCGATCTCCATTGTCTCGTTTTCCCACTCTTTTGGCTCCACGCCTCTCTTTCCAAGCTTTCCTCTTTCTCAGGAAAGGAGACCATGTGGCCTCCACTTTCTTCTGCTTCACATCTCCACTGGTCTACCCACTCTTCTTCCAAACATTAACCAATTCTCTCTGCCTTTCTCTCTCTCCCTCTCTTTCCTTCTCTCTGTCTCTCCCTCTCTCTCTCTTTCCCTTCTTCACCAATATTACTTCTAACAACTTTGTGCTCTGTCCATCTATCTCCCTCTACTCTGCATTTGTATACTCCTCCATTGTTGTTTTTTGTCCAGATCCCCCAGAATGAGGGAGAAATGGCAAGAAGGGGGTGGAAAGGAAGAGGGGGGGGGGGGGGGGGGGGGGTTGGGAGGTGAAGCCTAGGGTGGGCTGTCCGCCTATCTCTCAGCATTCGTTTATTCACTCCCCCCATTAAAAAAGCATTTTTTTCCTCAGGCTCCGGAATCGTGCAGACCTGATTTTATCTCATTCTCACGATGCCCTCCACCATATTTGAGCCTGAGGAGGGTTTCCAACGGCAACGTCTTTACCATGTTATTTGCTGTACTGTATGAGGACATTGATTTTGCGTTAATCGCCATGGCAACAAGGCTATGCTGCAGTGATGGAGTGACATGAGTATTAATGCTGTCCTGGCGAGAGAGGGTGTGTGTGTGTGTGTGTGTGTGTGTGTGTGTGTGTGTGTGTGTGTGTGTGTGTTGGCGAGAGAGGGTGGGTGTGTGTGTGTGTGTGTGTGTGTGTGTGTGTGTGTTGGCGAGAGAGGGGGTGTGTGTGTGTGTGTGTGTGTGTGTGTGTGTGTGTGTGTGTGTGTGTGTGTGTGTGTGTGTGTGTGCACGTACATTAGGTTTAATCTCAGTATTATTGAGTTGTAATGTTTTTAGTGTATTTTTAAGTATATCTGCTGGAAGAGGCAGTAATGAGGTGCACAGCAAGGTCAAGCGTGTGATTTCAGAGAGATGAGGCTTTTATGGTGGTAGTGTATATGTATGTGGACCAATGGCATATGTATGTGGACCAATGGTACTCGTGCACATGTTGGTGACTTGTACTTAGAGATTTTTGGGTTTAGGGAAAACAAAAATAAATAAACCAAAGCTTTGGTTGCGGTTTTTGAATACCGGTGTCTCAGCGTGAAGGCTGTTGTCACCATAGCAAGATGGTGTCAGCATTTTACCCAAGCGCCAGAAAGAATTCACCCTGATAAAGTGTGTACCAATACTCTACTGCAAATCGGTGTAAATGTAAAAGTGGCACCAAATGACCAGTAGCATGTGTGTGTGTTTTTCAGTGCTGGCAAGTTTCTCCAAATGACCAGTGGCATGTGTGTGTGTTTTGCAGTGCTGGCCAGTTTCCGGGGGACGGTACAGCACGGTCTGCCGCTGGAGATCGGGGACACGGTGCAAATCCTGGAGAAATGTGAAGGTGGGTAAAGCCTCTTCTCTTCTCTTACCTTATCTTCTCTTTTCTCCTCTCCTCTCTTCCTCTTGTCTGTCATTCTCATTCCTCCCATACATCCTCTCTTCTCTATTCTTCTCCTTTCTGCTGCTTGCTTCTCTTCTTTCCTTTCCTTTCCTATCATCTCTTCACCTCTCATCTCTTCTTTCCCTTTCTCTCCTTCCCTCTCCTCCATGCGTCTCCTCTCCTTCCCTCTCCTCCATGCGTCTCCTCTCCTTCCCTCTCCTCCATGCTTCTCCTCTCCTCATCTCTCCTCCATGCGTCTCCTCTCCTCATCTCTCCTCCATGCGTCTCCTCTCCTCATCTCTCCTCCATGCGTCTCCTCTCCTCATCTCTCCTCCATGCGTCTCCTCTCCTCATCTCTCCTCCATGCGTCTCCTCTCCTCATCTCTCCTCCATGCGTCTCCTCTCCTCAACTCTCCTCCATGCGTCTCCTCTCCTTCCCTCTCCTCCATGCGTCTCCTCTCCTTCCCTCTCCTCCATGCGTCTCCTCTCCTCATCTCTCCTCGCCCACTCTCCTCTCTTCCCTGCCCTGACACTGTTGTTTCTCATCTCTACTTCAAAGGGGCCTGTTAACACACACACACACTCACAAACACACATACACACACACACACACACACACACACACACACACACACACACTCACTGAGGAATGGTTTTGGCAGCCTTTGAGGTCATATTGCCTTTAACTAAAGCTTAGAAAGTGCCATTAAAAGAAGCTAATGGTGCCGATGTGATAAATGGCTTGGAGACACACACACACACACTCACACACACACACGCACACTCTCACACACACACGCACACTCTCTCACACACACTCTCTCACACACACACACACACACACACTATCACACACAGACATACAATCACACACGCACATGCACACGCACATGCACACGCAAACACACACACACACACACACCCACACACACACAGACACACACACACACACACACACACACACACACACACACACACACACACACACACACACACGAATGTGGTTTCCCGGTGTAGCAGACCGTGCACAAAACGTGAACCGCATTTCCTCACAAAACTTTTTTTCTT
>NC_137912.1:17765930-17773430 GCF_963457725.1 Sprattus sprattus
TCTGTCCCCTGGCCACCTAATGTGTTCCAGAAGGGCCTTCTCCCCCTTTATGCACTACGTTGACGTCCATAGGAAGCCCTTGCCCCATTGATGTCCTTTATTTTATATCAGCGTTCACTTTGAAACCAAGAGTACCTTTCAGTGGTGAGCTGATTTTGAGAAATGAATAAGTACATTAGTTCAGCTAATTAGTTCATATTTACAGACCCTAGCAACTGCCAACTGTTCAGATGTTGCAGCTAGGATAGTTCATAGATACCAAAGCGTCTGTAGCTAGGTTAACTAGCGTGAGATCTTGCATGTTTTACAAATCTCGCTGAGGTTTGCGCTCCGTAGCATCGCGTTGTATACAGTCAGGTGGGAATACGACACCTGTGACTTTCCCGTTATCGGCGATTGAGACAGAATGAGAATTTGTCATCCCGATTGGGTTTTACCTGATACATCAGCGGGTTTTGTATGCCAAAGAGGATTAAGTGTATCTGTGTGTGTGTGTGTCATCAGTTGCACATATCGATACATATCGTTACTATACAGCATTAGGTCATTAATCCAATACATTAATCTGCTCTGTGTGTGTGTGTGTGTGTGTGAGAGTGTGAATACAGGGTCTTGTTGTGTGTGTTTGTTTTTTGAATGCTATGGAAGCTTGTGTGTGTGTTTTGTGTGTCAGAGAGAGAGCTTCTGTTTCTATGTGTGTGTGTGGGGGTGTGTGTGTGTGTTTGTGTCGATATGAGAGAGAGACCTCATGGCATATCTCTGTGTGTGTGTTTCTCTTCTCTAGGCAGCTAGGTCTAGACTTGGTGCCCAGACGTGAGTTTGGCATGGTGGACCCTGACGAGATCAGCGTGACCGAGCTCTACCGCCTGGTACGTACTCCCCACACCCCCGCCATCCCCCCTCCTCTGCCTCCTTCTACGTCCAATTCGTCATGGAAACCGCATCTCTGCATCCTCCCATGTTTCGACGGCAGCCTTCTCAGAAGTGTAATTGAGGTTCTGAGTAATTATTTCTGCCCCCCAGACAAAAGAAGATGCACACGTGCACACACACAGTCACACACTCACACTCTCACACACACACACACACACACACACACACACACACACAGGGAAGACGAAAGCAGCCATTTGGGCACACTCACAGGAAATGACAGTAGTTTTACTACAAGAGAAAGATAATAATTGTTGTCATGGACACACAGCCAGGGGGTCTCCTGCTGCTCAAAAAGATGTCTGTGCAGAAATGTGTGTGTGTGTGTGTGTATGTGTGTGTGTATGTGTGTGTGTGTGTGTGTGTGTGTGTGTGTGTGTGTGAGGAGAAATGTGTGTGAGCTATGTCAGCATTTGGCATTGTGTGTGTGTGCATGCGCATGTGTGGTAACATAGTTAAAAGTGGGTGTGAAGATGAGATTACACATTCCGATGGCAAGTCATTTCTTTGTATCTGTCTTCATATGGGCTTGTTACCCTAGAAACAGAGGAAATGGCATCCCCTATGTTTGCATGTACGGAGACACAGAGTCACCCAGTGGGTCCCTTCAGGGGGCTTTGTGTTTTTGCTTTATACAGCGGGTGAAATAAGTATTGAACACGTCACCATTTTTCTCAGTAAATATATTTCCTTAGGTGGTATTGACATGAAATTTTCACCAGATGTTTGTAACAACCCAGGTAATCCAAACATACAAAGAAACCAAAACAAATTAGTTCAGAAATTAAGTTATGTCTAATAATATGAAATGACACAGGAAAAAAGTATTGAACACGCTTACTGATATTTATTGAATACTTTGTACAAAAGCCTTTGACAGCTTCAAGACGCTTCCTGTATGGAGAAACTACTTGTATGCATTGCTCAGATGTGAGTTTGACCCATTCTTCAACACAAAAAGGCTTCAATTCTTGAAAGTTCCCTGGGCCTCTTCTATGAACTCTGATCTTCAGTTCTTTCCATAGATTTTCGATTGGATTCAAGTCAGGTGATTGGTTTGGCCATTCTAGCAGCTTTATTTTCTTTCTCTGAAACCAATTGAGAGTTTCCTTGGCTGTTCATTGTCTTGCTGAAATGTCCACCCTCGTTACCTCTTCATCATCCTGGTAGATGGCAGCAGATTTTAATTAAGAATGTCTTGATACATTTTTTCCATTCATCCTTGCTTCAATTGTGTGACATTTGCCAGTACCATATGCTGAAAAGCAGTCCCACACTATGATGTTCCCACCTTCAAACTTCACTGTTGGGATGATGTGCAGTGCCATGTCTCCTACAAACATGGTGTGCATTATGTCATCCAAAGAGTTTCATTTTGCTCTCATCTGACCAGACCATATTCTCCCAGTATTTCACAGGCTTGTCCAAATTTCGTGCTGCGAACTTTAAACGAGCTTCAACATGCTTTTTCTTTAGCAATGGAGTCTTATGTGGAGAGCGTGCATACAGGCCATGGGGGTTGAGTGCATTACTTATTGTTTTCTTTTAAACAACTGTACCTGCAAATTCCAGGTCTTACTGAAGCTCTCCACGAGTGGTCCTTGGCTCTTTGACAACTCTTCTGATAATTCTTTTCACTCCTCTGTCAGAAATCTTGCGAGGAGCACCTGGTCGTGGCCAGTTTATGGTGAAATGATGATCTTTCCACTTCCAGATTATGGCCCGAAACAGTGCTCACTGGAATATTCAGAAGTTTAGAAATGCATCTGTAACCAATGCCATGAGTATGTCTTGCAACAATAAGGTTGCAAAGGTCTTGAGAGAGCTCTTTGCTTTTACCAATCATGAGTTGCTTCTTGTGTGACACCTTGGTAATGAGACACCTTTTTATAGGCCATCAGTTGGGATATTAATTTGCACTGACTAGGGGCCAGATTGCCTTCTAATTACTGAAAGATTCCAGCAGTTTTTTTGGCTTTCCATGCCTTTTTGCACCTCCCTTTCTTCATGTGTTCAATACTTTTTTCCTGTGTTATTTCACATTAATACACATTACTTCATTTCTGAATGTATTTGTTTTTTTTCTTTGTATGTATGAATTACTTGGGTTGTTACCAACATGTGGTGACAATTTCATGACAATAGCACCTTTGGAAATATATTAACTGAGAAAAATGGCGACGTGTTCAATACTTATTTCACCCGCTGTATATGTTCTTCCAGAGGTATGTTTGTTTGTGTGTGCGTGTGTGTGTTTCTGTGTGTTTCTGCTGTATTTCCAGAGGTATGTTTGTGGCTTTTATGCATAGAACGCCTGCATATCTTTTAATTGCTGTGCATATGTTAAAGTGTGCAAGTGTGTGTGTGTGTGTGTGTGTGTGTGTGTGTGTGTGTGTTTGTGTTTGTGTTTGTGTGTGTGAGTTTCTCGTTAAGACTGTCAGAGTATAGCTCTGTTGATGAATTGCTGAGGTCTGTAGTAGGCCAGCAGGTCTCACCACTTTGCGCTTAATTAGCAAAGCCAGAGATGAAGTTGTCAGGAGGTGTGTGGATGAAGTTTGTGTTTGTGTTTTATGTTTGTGTGTGTGTGCTTCTGTGTGTGTGTGTATTATAGAAGTTGAGAGACCTCCTCTGGCGGGATAGATGGCATCTATCTTTGGCAATATTCCCTCTGTGTGTGTGTGTGTGTGTGTGTGTGTGTGTGTGTGTGTGTGTGAGAGAGAGAGTGGATTCTGCATGGCAGCAGGCTCGCATGCGGTTCCCAGCAGCTGTGTGATTTTCATTTATTATCAGGATACAGCATCAAGAGGTAAAGAAAACACACTGCTCTAAAAAAAAAAGTGTGTGTGTGTTCGGTGTGCTTGTATGTGTGTCAGGGAAGGGAAGGTTGCTACTCTTCTCCTCCTTCTTCGCGCTCTCTCTCTCCCTCTCTCACTCTTACCTGTATCCCTTTTTCCTATATTCTTCAATTCGTTTTCATCCTCCTCTTTCTTATTCAACCTCTTTCTTTAGCTTCCTCCCTCTTGCCCATCTCCAACCCCCCCAACCCCTCTCTCTCTCTCCTTTTTCTCTTCTTTGTCTGGTTGTCCTGTGAGGAAAGGCTGAAGGAGAAAGCTGGGGGGGGGGGGGGGGGGGGGGCACCTGGCACCCCCTCATTGGGCCATCTGGAGGAGAGCGAAGAGTTGGCACTGCGTCTGCCCTGACTCCTCTCTGCCAATCAACCAATGCCACCAGTACAACACACACACACGCACACGCAAACACACTCAGACTCTCTCTCTCTCTCTCTCACACACACACACACACACACACACACACTTATACACATGCACACACACTGAACTGCACACACATCTCTCTCTCTCTCTCATACACACACTCACATATACACACACACACTAATACACATGCACAACCACTGAACGACACACGTATCTCTCTCTCTCTCATGTACACACACAAAGGCACAGATGGATCCTCGTTCTCACACATGCACACACACCCGTCAACTATCCACCAAAGACCCGACCCAATCTTACGTGCATAGTGAAGATTTATTACAGCCACTGTTAGACCATAAACCCAGGAGTAGGGTATATCCCTCCGGCCCCCTAGCTCTTATTTCCTGTCAGAGTGTGTGTGTGTGTGTGTGTGTCTGTGTGTCTGTGTGTCTGTGTGTGTGTGCCTGTGTGTGTGTGTGTGTGTGTGCATGACACAGAGACCTCCTGCGCCGTTCTGAGCAGGGATGCGCATTAAGTGAGACAAATCAGATTTAAGTGTTCATAAAAGAGACGTGCTGGGGAAACATGGAGCCTCCGGACTTGTGCGGAATATTCAGGAAAATACTCCACTCTTTTATTCATTACCCCACATCCAGCCTATTAGAGAGAGAGAGAGAGAGAGAGAGAGAGAGAGAGAGAGAGAGAGAGAGAGAGAGAGAGAGAGAGAGAGGATAGTAAGAGAGAGGGATGGAGAAGGATAAAGTGAGAGAGAGAGAGATAGAGAAAGGGATAGAGTGAGAGAGAGGGATAGAGAGAGAGAAAGAGATAGCATATGTTTGCATGTATTTGTGTGCTTTATGTTAGCCTGGTCTTCTCTTGAAAAGAGGAAGAAGAGTCTTAGATATGGATCGAACGCCTCTCGTTTTCACAGGAGACTTTTCTCATTTTCACTATTTTTATAAAAGGGGCTTTGTGGATGGCATTAGAACTTTTAACCCTTTGTTTCTTACGCAATTCCACTGAAATTCTTAGCATAAATGCCTTACTTTAACAGGTGAGGTTAAATATTATGATTATTTTACCTACCTGGAACAGGCTCGGTTCAGTGAGAGTTTCCACAGCATTATATAGATGGTATACTGATGTTTAATTTGACCCCTATCTGTGTGTGTCTGGTGTCTGTGTGTGTCTGTGTGTGTGTGCGTGTGTGTGTGTGTGTGTGTGTGTGTGTGTGTGTGTGTGTGTGTGTGTGTGTGTGTGTGTGTGTGTGTGTGTGTGTGTGTGTGTGTGTGTGTGTGTGTGTGTGTGACGGTCCAGATGGAGCATCGGCACCGGAAGAAAGAGACTCCCGTCCCGGCGAGCACGCATCACCTGTTTGTCCAGGTGAAGAGTCTGATGAGCTCCAACTTGGGCGAGGACCTGGACGTCTTCTTCTACATCTACGACGGCCGCGAGAGCCGGCCCCTCAGGTGAGACCTCCACTCTGAATTCTTCTGGCTCAACAATCAGGAGGGATGCAGTTACTATGGCAGTTGTTACACTTGCACAGATCTGCACAGAAACTTTTACAAGTTCACGTCATCATAGAATGCCTGCTGAAGGTTGCTCAGGTAACTATGTGCTGTTCACAGAAAATCATGGGAAATGGGAAATCATTGTTGCATCGATGCATCACAACGTGAAAGATTCTTCATCGCTGGAGGAAAAATAAGACAATATTTTTGACATAAATGAATAATATGCATACCAGCATGATTTATCACCGCAAAAGTAATAGTTGTAATGAATGAAAAGTTAATACACAGATAACACTGGAGGACGAGTCCATGAGAGAGAGTGTTGGCGAGAGGAGTGCAGCAAATCGTTGTCATTACTAACTGTATCCAACTACATGTAAACACAGCTATATAGATTAGTTATATTAGTGTTACCTGAAAACGACCTGTCTAACAGAAATACAACCGCCATGGCTTCACTTTTCAGCCCGTCAACTCCCACAGTTGTCGCTATAGTTACCTCCTGGCCTGCTGGTGCTTTTTCGGTTGAAGATGTAAGGAGAATTTCCAGAAACAGAAGGCTTTAAATGTTTTTTAAATAAATAGCCTACCCTGCCTTTTAAAGTTACAAAGTCATATCATGCACAACTTGCTTCAATCACATCAAACTAGATGTAGCATTTTAGAAAATGATTATGATAATGTAAAAATAGGTATAATCAGCGAATAGTAACAACAAAACTATGAATATCCTCATTAAAGTACGCTGTAAGGATCAGTATGGTCTAAAATGGTGGATCTTGTTGTGGGCATGATAGTTTGCCAGGTTGTATCTTCAGTACAGGAAGCACGTGAGTTTTTAGCAGACGCTATGTCACTCAGTGGAAAAAAAAGAAAAACGGAATGGAAGGAAAGACAAGTTGCCCATCACTCAAGCGAAAGTGTTTGTGAGCCGCCAACTCACTTCCTTCCTTCTGACATGCTGGCCAGAGGCCAAGGACAATTCTTCATGTTCTCCTGGGTAATCCTAAAATTACCATGCACTAAGCATTTTTTTCTGTGTGAATACGGAGCTTTGAATAAAGTTAGCCGACTTTATGATGTTGAAATGGCGTGATCCTACAGACAGCATAAAAGCAGAGCCCTAGGGATTCATCTGACCTTCAAAAAAGATCCGCAGCTATCAAACCCCAGCATTAGACTTCCATGAAGGGCACGTCCATGCAAACAGCTCCCTTTTATTGCATCACCATCCCCCTCTTCGCTCTCTCCAATTGTTGGACTTGAAAATGAACCCGTGAAATTAAAAAAATTGGTCTGCTAACCTAATGCGTAAAATTCCTTTCAGGTTTTTTCAAAAAATATTTTCTCTTGGGCTTGGAAAAGGTCGCCGATGTGTGACATACTGACATTTCTGCCTGGCATGATTGACAGCATTTCTTGTTGCGTCGTAATGACACCATCCCTCTTGCTGCTGTGCGCAGCGTCTTGCAACGGAACTCGCAACGATGGCGTAAGCCCTTCTTCTCTCTCGTTCCTTCTCTCCTCCTCTCTCGAGTGAGCTCCACGCAGGTCTTAGTCGACTCCCACCTGGAGCGCCGACCACAGGGGGCTTATGGGATATGGAGTGCAGAATACTGATGTGACAGAGAGAAGCCTCTTGGAAGGGAGCCCACAGACAGTAATTTCCTCTGCGGTCTCTGATGAGATAATGGGGTGCCCAGAGGAGACCCCTTATTCTCCCTATCGCTGCCCTGAGGGAGATGAGTGCTCTTAATCCTGCTTCTCCTCAACACACCCTTCATGGCTGCATTTAGGGGGATGCCTTCTGTCGAGTGGTTTGCTGTCAGGAG
>NC_137912.1:17780930-17803430 GCF_963457725.1 Sprattus sprattus
ATATCTCCGTACACTCCTCCGGTAACAAAAAAAAAACAAGAAAAAAACATTTCCATATTCTCTCAGAAAATGGCGTCTTTATACAGCTTGAGAAAATCAATGAGTGAAGTAGATGTTATTTTTTCAGACTTTATAGAGACTTTATATCTACTATTTTGGTTAGTTCATTTGTTATGAGTTTAATTATTTATCAGAGTTACAATATTTTTGTGATTTAATGAGACTGATATATGAGTCTTTTGACGTTATTGATTTGCTGTTGTGTTGAATAGTTGATGCCTACCCAATCATTTTGACGTTATTCTGGTGCTGTCTGTGTGAGGATGGTTCCACCGCAGTGACATTATTCTGGTACCCCTGCGTGAGGACAGAACCAGTGTACCCACACCCATGGAACCAAAGAACCCTTCAGGCAGGCTGTTGTAGTAGTATTGTCTGCATGTATGTAGATAATATTATCTGACAGGGTGGTGTTGTGTTCTGTTATCACTCAATAAGAAAGCATTAACAAACGTTAAGCAGTCCAATGCTTAGCCACGTGAACAATTAGGCCATGTCAGATAGAGATTAGTGTTTTGTCAGCCGACCTTGGGGACAAGGGGTGCGCTGGTGTGCTGCTCTAGCGGTTCAAATGTCTGTTGATGAGCCAGGCTGGAAAACGTTTGGGGTTCCATGGCTGCAGTTGGCTGTGCTGTGTTCTGATGTTCCGATGCAGGTCAGTGGAAACCGGTTGGCTCTGACTTGCTTCGTTGCTCCCGGTGACCTGGTCGGGGTGTAGTCCAGCTCAAATTAGGTTACAGTTACAGTCACTGGAAGGGATTTGAGGAGTGTGAATGGTTACGTGATGGCTTATGTTTCACAGTAAAAGTTCAGACAAACTCATCTGTGGAGTTCCAATTCTGCCTACACGGGGAACCCCTGCCTGACTGTATTAACAGCCCTTTTACCAGGCTGAAGGGTTTTATAAGGCTAATACTGGAAGAGATATCAATGTCACTTACACCTAGACACAGTGTCTTGATAAAGGAAATTATTTTGAAGAACAGTGATTTTGAGCACTGTTTTTTGAGCTGCGGTTCTCTTTTCACCTGGTTCCTCTCACGGGCTTCCCCTTTGAAAAGCTGAAATAAATAACTGTGTGAACATTTCAAATCTATGAACAGAGTGAAAACTGGGGTTAAAGCTGACCCTATAAAAATATAGCCCGTTGTTTACCATGGCCTCTAGGTTGTGATATATTAAAGCCTCACACCAATTTAATTTACAATTTGTGGTTCTAAATATCCGGTGTCTGGTTCTTTTGACACAGTACCCTCTGTGTTCTCTTGAAGCATTAGATATTCATTAGAGATTCAGAAGACGCTTTTCTCCACATCAGCCTTCTGATGCGCTCCCTAGAAACCGCATCCCATTGACACATCAGTCAAACATGTGTTATGTAAGCAGGAATCTTGCGATAATTGGCAAAGCTTAAAGCTTTAACATTATTACAAAAGACATGTAGATGGCAAATGCATGTGGAGAAGTTCAGGTTTATTCACAGAGCAAAGAAGTAGTGAGCTTATAAATAATAATGTGCACTTTTTGTTGCATGTCAAAAAGAAAGTAGTTCTAGTAAAGACAAACACCAGCCCTTAGCATACATATGCTCTTTAGGTGTAGCATAAAATTACCTTATATACGGTGACAGGTTTTAGTTTTGGGGTTAAATATGCTTCATTTAAATGCTACATATTCTTAGATATGGTGTGTGCTTTCCACTTGTGTGTGGAAAGTGTGTGACAGTAGCATTAAATCATATGGACACTGTCAGTTGATCTCAGATTGGGTTTGTGAGGTTCAGTGTATAAAAGCAGGGTAGTAAACCAGGTGTTTTAAGAAGCAGACAAGAATAAGAACATGTAGGTAGATTAAGGTGAGCATGTTTAAGTGTGTGTGTGTGGCAGGTGGAGGATGTGTTACAGCTGGTTCTGTGTGTCCACGTAGTGATCTCTCCTGGCATCTGTGTGTGTGTGTCTCGCCGAGCGCCCTGTAATGGTTGGGCCTTGTCTCCGGCCTGTCAGTGGCCACATCGATACCCTCTCCTCACCCCCAGCGCACGCTCACAAAAACAGGCAAATGATGTGGCTGCGGCTCAATGGATTTCGATAGGAGCGGACAGGAGAGGGAGGTCCCAGAGCTCCACTGCTTATCTGCAGTCCTTCGCTTTTTTCCCCTCCTTTTCAGTGGGTTTTTCCTTGCTTTCTCTCTCTCTCTTAGTCCTCCTCTCTCTCTCTTTTACTCTCACTCTCTCTCTGTCTGTCTGTTTCTTTACCCCCTCTCTCTTCTCTTTGCTCTCTCTCCTCCTTCTCTTTCTACCTCTCCCTCCTTTTTTCTTTTTCTCTCTCCTTCGCTTTCATACTCTCCCTCCTTTTTTCTCCTCCTTCTCTTTCTACCTCTCCCTCCCTCCCACCCTCTCTCTCTCTCTCTCTCTCTCTGTCTCTCTGAAGGCACTGCTTAATTGCGTGCTGCAGTCACAGGCTGGGAATATTGAATAAGCGGGAGCGCAGGGCAAGGGAAAGCATTAATTAAGCTGACTGACATAAAGTCGTTCTTTTTTTCTTCTCTCTCTTTTTTTTTTTTTTTTTGTTCCACCCCCACCCTTTCCCTGACAGTCGCAAAAGCTGCTGCGACGAAGCATGTCGAGACAAGAACAAGCCCACCAAGATCTAAACAATGCGAACAACAGCCAAGCGCAAAATCCTCGTCCAGGGAATTATAGGGAGAAAAGAAAAAATAAATAAAAGAAGACATTCATTTGCTGGCATTAAATTGATAAGCAAGGAAATTCAAATGAGATCCAATTATAAAAACGGCAAAAAAAAGAAGATGCAATGTGATAGTGATAGTCCTCTGAGAAGGGTATTAAGTGTTATTAGAAAACATTGGCAGTAATCTGCTGTCATATCATTGCATGCAGACTGATGAGGCAGGCAGGATAGGGCATAGGGAAGTGTCTATTAAGCCATCTTTGATTGGGATTAGTGCGGTCTATGCGGCTGAGACAGAGCAGCCTAGGAAGGCTGGGATGCATGCAAAAGGCCTGGGAACGCGTTAGTGAACATGAGGGAGTCAGCAAGCGAAGTCTCTCTGTGTGGGTGTGTGTGTGTGGGTGTGTGTGAGACAGTGTGTGTGAGAGAGAGAGAGAGAGAGAGAGACAGAGAGAGAGAGAGAGAGAGAGTGTGTGTATAGCTATTATCAGACATGCACAGAAGTCCTGAAATAGTCTAGATATTAGCTGAAGGGGCTGTATGCCAGAATGCCAATGTCTGAATGAAATGTGATTGCCTGCTTATGTCACCGCTTCTCACGGCCCCTGTTTGTCCACTGCCCCCCTGACGTGCCACAGCCTGCTGGGGGCTTTGGCAAGGTGCAAGTGCTAACTCCTCTGTCTTCCACTCCCGTGGTGAATGGGCGAGCTGACACTCACACTCAAACCCGTCAGCCATTACGTATCGCACGTACAACTGAAGAACCTGAAGTGTGTTGAGTTCTATGAAAGAGAGGGAGAAAGAGAGAGGGAGAAAGAGAGAGAGGGAGGGAGAGGGGGAGAAGAACAGAGAGAGAAGAACAGAGAGAGAGAGAGAGAGCTATTGAATGCTGATTACAGAATTAAAAGTGTTTCCCAGTCTTCACATGCGTGTACACACACACACACACACACACACACACACACACACACACACACACACACACACACACACACACACACACACACACATTCATAATTAACACTACAGCTGGCTCTTCATTATGATTATTTATGAATCCTCTGTATTATTTTTGTGGTTTTGGCTGCCATGACTGATTATTTCATCCAGGTGTGCACCACCTTGTTAAAAAACTACTGGGTCTTTTTTCTCAGCCATCATCTAACCCCATCATCCCCCCCCCCCCTCCCCCTCTGTCTCATTTCCTGACTGCTATCCTGTGAAATGAAGGCACTAGAAGCAGATACATTTCTAGTTCTCCTCCTGCACTCTACAGCGCTAGCTGCTTATTAGTGACCTGTCAGTAGCTGCAGAGATGGACCGCCACCTGATCCCTGTGCACACAGAAACCCTGACCCAAGAGGGAGGTTTTCTCTAGTTCTTCTTCTGCACATTCTAGCACAAGCAGCTATGCAGGGACCTGCCTAGACCTGCACAGAAAGAGCACCAATTGGTCCTGAAGCTGGCCTCAACATAGATGTCTTCTCATCCCCTCCTTACCCTGAGCTGTGACTGAGATAAACAGCTTGAACCCCCACCCCTCCCCTCCACACACACACACACACACACGCGCACACACACACACACACACACACACACACACACACATACACACACATACACACACATACAACAGTTAACTGCTAGTGCATTACAATAAGCTTCATCCAGCCAGCTGAATTAATGCAGGAGAGCTGCTTAATTGGAGGCTAATGCATGCGCTCCTGGATGAGCGCCAACATTCCTCAGCTTGGAAGTGCATCCCGACCCCACACACTCACACACACACACACACACACACACACACACACACACACACACACACACACACACACACACACACACACACACACACACTGCTATTCAGAATGAATGGTTCCCCTGGCGACAAGCTGGGTGAACCTGAGTAGCTCAGCTCTCTCTGCGGTGGATCAGATGATTCTACCCTGGGGGGAGGAGGGGGTGACCTGGAAGTTAAACACAGCATGGGACACAACAGAGAGAGGTCAAGGGATGGAGAAGTTGAAACCAGGTAAGGGATACTGAGAGGGAAAAAAGAGAGGGAAAGAGAAAGAGAGAGAGAAAGAGAAAGATAAAGATAAAGAAAGAGGTGGCATTCTATAATAGAGAGTATAGGATATTTAAAGGAAGAATAATTTGAGGTGGTTCTAGGCAATTCAAAAACGATGAAGCTGGACCTCTGAAATTGTCCATTCAAAACATCCGATTCACCTCCGTATGTCTTTTTCTGCATTTCACCACTGCTCACTTTGTCGATCTGTCTCCCTCTCTCTCCCTCTCTCTCTCTCTCTCTCTCTCTCTCTCTCTCCCTTTGCTTCACTCTCTTTTCATCTTGACATGCAGGTCGATTTAGGCTCTTGACTTCAACAAGCTCACACAGACAGTTTACCGCACCAGTGATTCTTTCTGTGCCTGTGCCCTCAGTGCCAGACTAATTAAGAAGCCTTGTTCCCACGGCCGCGTCTCCAAACAGGGGGGCTTCTTTACAGAGGGAATATGACTTCTTTTTTAATAAAATCCATGAATATTACCTGCTAGGTATAACACAAATAGAATTGGGCAGAATGTCATGACTAGTAATGAGAGTTCTAACCAGAGGAAGTGATATGGGGTTATTCTATTATTTTTTCAAATTATGTCAAAGTGCAGACTGTACGTAAAATTATTCATTTTATCATTACATACTGGTTGCTGCAGTGTGACAAATCATGACCTAGAAGCATGGCTAACACTCAAGGGAGTGTAGAGAATGGCATTACTCTTCATCTAAGCACCCAGGAGGCCAGGGCTAGACTCAGGCACTTTTGTGGTTCTGACATGCTGTGATATTTTTGAACTTTAAACTTTAAACAGTCGTTCCAAAGTTTAGGTGCAATAATATGTAAGTAGTATGCATGTCATGTTTGAATTTTGATGTATAATTTTACTTCGAAGAGTATTGTCAAAAACATGAACCACACTGATGGAAAATCCTGGAAAATATTGGGTGGTGGGACAAACACCACTGTTTTCATTCACCACTGTTAGTTCTAGCTACATATTACTCTACATCTCGTTGTCCTTGGAAAAGCTTGATTAGAAAAAATATTCCCGTTCTCAAATGTATGTGTATTACGATCTACTACCATCGACTTACAAATGGTAGGGCTCGCCTCAAAAATAAAGGAATTATATTTGGGTGGAGTTTTGTTTACAGTGGACTTTCTCCCAAGTGGTCCGTCTCCTCCCTTAAAGCCACATGTAATGACGAGATCTTAAGCATGTAATTAGAACAACTAATGAAGGGTTGGTTGTTTATACTGTCCTTTTGGGGCTGTGACTGAGAGATGTACGTACATACCTGAAAATTTCACTAATTGTAGGTACATTTAAAAAAACAGTCATATTATTTGACAGTGTCTTAATCTGAAGAAAAATCCTTTAGGGCTATTGTTGCGTCAGTGTGATAATGTGGTGAGAAGCTGGGATTTGAGATTCCAGGCAACGATGCAGCTGATTTCAGGTTAAAGTTAATTTGCTACTGAGCAAATCCATTCATTGCACATGGTTTGATTTAGCCAAGTTAGCGCCGTTCATCAACAGTTGTAGCCTATCAAAAGTTCGACAGATTTGCCTCAGTTTATCAGTAGTGTACGGGGGAGAGAGTGAAGCCCAGCAGGGCTCGCAGACAGGCTCTTGTTAGGTCCGTCAAGGCGGTGGTGTATGTGGGTAATTGTGCTGGATAATTGCAGCCCAGGAGTTGGTGAGAGTTTGGGCATACTGTGAGATTTCACCTTAAAGAGTTTTAAGCCCTGCCTGGAGCGTGCGTGCGTGCGTGCGTGCGTGCGTGCGTGCGTGCGTGCGTGCGTGCGTGCGTGCGTGCGTGCGTCCACGCCTGCGTGTATGTGTGTGCGTGTGTGTGTGTGTGTGTGTGCTTGCGTGTGTACACAATTTGTCAGTTTGGACAGCAGTGTCAGCTTGTCCTTGAAGACTCTTGCCAAACTGTCTCCCATGGTGTGTGTGTGTGTGTGTGTCTGTGTAGAACGCAGTGTGCATGTGACAGTTTCCGACCGAAATATGAACTGAAACCAGAAAGTGTCATTCAAGTTTATTTGTCAGGGCTGGCAGACCTGGTGTCCTTCGTGTCTTTGAACGATTTACACTTCAACTTTGCTGACTCTCTGCTGACATCCTCTCTCTTTTTCTCTCTTTCTGTGTGTGTGTGTGTGTGTGTGTTTGTATGTGTCTGTGTGTGTGTGTGCTGTTGCATACGAATGTGTGTGTGTGTGTGTGTGTGTGTGTGTGTGTGTGTGTGCATTTTTGCATATGAATGTTTGAATGTGTGTGTGTCTTTATGCATTTTTGCATATGAATGTGTGTGTGTGTGTGTGTGTGTGTGTGTGTGTCTGTGTGTGTGTGTGTCTAGGCCTGTCAGTGTCTCTGCAGCTGCTACACGGTGATATGGAGCAGCTGAGGCGGGAGTACATGGTGCTCTTTACCCGCGGCGTGTCCGTCACCAAGAAGCTGGGCTTCTCCGACATCATCATGCCAGGTGAGGCGCAGACATGACACCACATCAGCACAAGACTGAACCCTTGCCAAACGCATGACACAACTCTAATCATCACAGCACAACACCACGATCAAATCTCTGTATTAAATAATAACAGCATTAAATCATCACAGCTTTGAAATCACCAGAGACATGACACAACTCTAATAGTCACAGCATCTAATCATCTCAGCTATAAAATGAGATCAAATCTCAGTATTAAATAATAACAACATTAAATCATCACAGCATTGCATCACCACAACTCTTATCATCACAACATAACACTGCAGCAAATCATCAGCTAGTAAATCATCATCTAGCAAATCAGTCTGGACTTTCTTCATGGTATATTTACCACAAGCACTACTATCCTCCCAAACACGGATTCACCCACAAGCATCCCTTCAAGTGCAAACCTCACCCCCACCCACCCTCTGATTAAACTGATTAACAGTAATGCAACCTGTGCAGAAACTGGGCTTTTCTTACTCCACAGCTGTCGCAAAATCCATCACGATCACTGACTGTGACCGTAGCCACCATCACTATAACCATGACAACCACCACCATCAGCACCATTTTAGGCATTATGCATGTCAGCATTATGCCCACCCAACCCAGTAATCCACCACTCGTACACCACAGCACCACCCTCACTATCACCATCACCAAGGCCACCACATGTACAAAAGCAGTCTGATCATCTTGCACATCACCTTCGCCAACACATCATCCCACACACCAACATGTCGCTTCCCTAATCTAAGCAACTCGAGCAAACCATCACACCTGCCAACACATAACTGCCCTTATCAGTGAGAAACACCATCCTTCCCACACGGCCCCCAGATGCCTCTCTCTTCCCATTACAGGAGGCTGGGTAGCCCCCCTCTCCAACCTTTGGAGACCTCAGTCCCTCAGTCAGTCTGCCAGTCAATGACTGAGTGACTGGGCATCTCAGGGGGACAGAGAGCCTAGTGACCTTTCTGAAATGAGAAATGATATGTGAAAGGAGTGGGCATGAATGGTGCATAACACAAACCATTGACGTAGGCTTCCCATTCACTTCTGCTTTGTGGTTAGTCCATTATTTAATGGTCCATGCGTGTTTGTGTGTGTGTGTGTGTGTGTGTGTTTGTGTGTGTGATTCCAAGACTGTGACTTTCGGCAGACTGCTTTCTTTCAGAGGGGATGCTTTAGGGGATGTCTTCAGGCTCTTGCTCGTCCTTCTGTGTGTGTGTGTTTGTGTGTGTTGTGTGTGTGTGTGTGTGTGTGTGTGTGTGTTTGTGTGTGTTGTGTGTGTGTGTGTGTGTGTGTGTGTTTGTCCTTCATTAAAAGCCCATCCACCCCACACTCATTCCTTCTCATCCCTCATCCCTTTCCGTTCTTTATTCTCCTGCTGTCTTTCACCAGCTCACCCACACCTACTAGTTTATTGTGTACAATCACCACAGCAACTCCTTATCAACAACTAGTCGTGACCCCGCAGCAGCAGATCTGTGTGTGAGGGTTTGAGCGTGCTCAGACAGGAGGCATTGGCACTTCCTCTTGCATGCAACTGGCTGACCACAGGGGGGTCTGGTGCCCGAAGGCCGGAAGAGGCGGGCCTTGCCCAGCACAGATGGCCGCGGTTGCCTCGGCGAGCCGCTTCTCCAAACTCCCAGCTATTTTGGTCCCCACGGTGACGCCACGTGCTGCTTTGCTCTGCAGTGCTGCTTCCGTCACCCCCCCCCCCCCCCCCCCAGCACAGCACAGTACAGCACAGCACAGCTTCCCGTCTATTACAGGCCTCAAGAACGAAGGGGGTGCTTAAGGTGTTCCGCTCTACTCTGCTCAGTAATTACACACACACACACACACACACACACACACACACTGAAACACACGCACACAAACACACACAGACATATGTACACACTTATGCAATCCAGAGCACAAAGACAGACATATGCATACACACACATACATACAGACACACACAAACACACACACAAGCCATGTGACTTTTGTACATGCTTTTACACCCCTCTTATAAATACCTGCAATGTCCCTTACCCTGAAAATACACGTTTGGGGCAAAATGTGCCTCTTGATCAAATATTCATTTGCACTCCTTGCATAGCTGATCAAGCAGCTGAATCAGATGTACCCTGTCAGTAAAGATAGAGATGCCTCTTTAAGGTGAAGATAAATGTGCTGATGTGTGTGTCTGTGTGTCTGTGTGTCTGTGTGTCTGTGTGTTTGTGTGTGTGTGTGTGTGTGTGTGTGTGTGTGTGTGTGTTGATGAGAGAGTAACTGCTGAGGCAAAGCAATTTGGCTCCAGTGGAAACATGAGAGAAAAGCACATAATTTCACAACCACACTACTGCAAAGGTGTGTGTGTTTGTGTGTTTGTGTGTAGGTATTTCACTGGGTGTGTAAAAGTGCTGTCACAGTAAAAATGTCTGTCACAGGAAACACCTGCCCTCCTTGTAAGAGCTTTGTGTGTGTGTGTGTGTGTGTGTGTGTGTGTGTGTGTATGTGTGTGTGTGTGTGTGTGTGTGTGTGTGTGTGCTGTCACTGGGGCATGACCATGCCATGTGTATTCTGCAGGACTAGCTTTTCTAAATCCTCTCTCTTTCTCTCTCTCTGTCTCATGCACAACTTGTCAAACATGTTGTAGCACTCATCTCAATACTGTACCTCTGGTTGTGTTCTCTTTGCAGACACCTTTTCCAGAGCATCCACATCCAACATCATGTGCTCTTCTCTGTTCAATAGAAATCACGTGTGGTAGTAACAGAAGTATGGGGATTGTCCACAGGTGATCATCTGTCCAGGCTAGAAATTGTAAGGAACAGTGTTAGAGTTTCAGACCAGCCCTTCAGCAGCTACACAACATGCTTCCAATAGGGCAATGAGAGACAAAACAGAGTTAATTTGTAAAGAGAGAAAGACCAAGAGAAGTACTAGGTAAGTACTAGAAATAGGCGTATTGGGATTGGGACAAGAGTGCCTCTGAATTACAGGGAGAGGGATGAAATGTGACCTGTCCTTATTAGAATGCCAGAGAGGGAGAACTCTTGGAACTTGGACACTGACCTCACCAGATGGTCCTGCTCCCATGTCTTAGACAGAAGCACACACTAGCCAGTCAATCAAGGCCAGAGGGCACGTCTCACGCTGCTGTGGCACAAGCCTCAAATCTAACCTTGTTTGTGTGTGTGTGTGTTTGTGTGTGTGTGTGTGTGTGTGTGTGTGTGTGTGTGTGTGTGTCTGTGTGCGTGTGTGCGTGTGTGCGCGCGTGTGTTCCCTCATGAAGGCGAGATGCGAAACGACCTCTACATTACCTTGGAGAGGGGGGAGTTTGAGAAGGGGGGCAAGAGCGTGGCCCGCAACGTAGAGATCACAGTCTACGCCCTCGATATTGACGGACAGATCCTGAAGGTGACCTCTTCTCTCTTCCCATTATTTATCTTCCCCCTTTCACACTTTCTCACTCTTAACAGTAAGTTGTCGAACAACATTTGGGCCATAAAACATAGATTTTGATCAATGGTAAATTAACGAGTGTGCAGTGAAATGTTTGGCGTGGTGTTAGCGATAAGTGTGCACCCATATGTTTTCACACACGCCAGCCAAAGTGAGCCAGTTCATAGAGTTATGTGGGGATGTACAATAAGGACTGTAGACCTCTTTGACAGTTAAAAATATGACAAAAATCTGTTGCATCCGCCATTGGGACACAGTGAGGACATGCTTAAGAAACGAAATTGATGTAATGAGACATTGAATGTGCGGGTATTGAGCAGAGAGTATTGTTGTGAAACGCTGAACATGACTGATGACCGAGAGCACAGAGTGAATACCTGTCTGGTCATACCATGCTCAGGAGTTATGTGGATGTACAGTGTAGGTTGCATGCTGTGTGATGACTCATAGGTGAGTGGGGTTGAGGTTGGTGGTTGTCTATAAATGGACAGATTGGCCGTCACTAGCCAGATAAAAGCTGAATATGGTGACAGATTCTGGAGACGATATACCTCCCTGCAGTCAACCAGACAGCCTGCATGCAAATACCTCATGCCTCCTCGTTCATGTTCTTCTCTCTCTGTGAATGTGCATTTGTGTCCCTCACAGGGCCAGGTGGCTGCGGGTGCAGGAGAGCCTGGTGGGGATGAGTACCACTCGTTTGTGCTCTACCACAACAACAGCCCTCGCTGGAGCGAGCAGATCAAACTGCCCATCCCCGTGGACATGTTCAGAGGCTCGCACGTACGCTTCGAGTTCAGACACTGCTCCAGTAAGACCTACAGGCCTACTAACACACACATGTGCACACATAACCTACACACGAACGCACACATACCCTAAGCAACCATATGCACACCTGCGCTATGTTCCATTTTCCCTACCTACCGTACCTACCGTACCTATACTTATACGCAGTACACAGTACACACAAGATTCTCAGCAGGTGAGTGCTGTTCCAAATCTAATGCTCCGTGGTGCACTTACCGGAAATTACGATCGCGACAAGCCCAGCGTTCGTCTTTTTCGAGCTGAGCGGCTCTGCCTGGGTCCGCCTCTTCCGCTACGTTGACATGATGGCGGCCGTTGAGTGTGGAAAGTGTACCCTGGTTCCACACTCAGCGTTTTGACCGTTATGAGTACAGATACGGGTCCTTTGGGTATACTTCTTTTCGACGCGGAAATGGGAAATCGGAAAACGGAACACCCTACATACCCAAACTAAGGATGGTAGGTACGGAGGGTATGGACAACGGAACAGAGCGCAGGTCCTAAACACAAACGCACGCACGCAAGCACTGGCAGTGAATACTGCCTCACATGCAAACTCTGTCATGTACCCTCACCTAAGGTAAAATCACGTTCACACACAAACACAAACATACACACACACACACACACATTCACATACATACACACAGACACACTCTCACACAGAGACACACACACACACACAGAGAGACACACGCACACTTACAGCACATACTGACATACTTACAAATACTCGCTTACTCATGCATGTTCACATACAGTAAAGCCCAGAGACACATGTGCACGTGCACACACACACGCACACACGCACACACACAGCAGTAAGTTAAAAACCTGTCCTGTTCCGGTGTGCCTACTTAGCATCCTTTGGCTTTCCACTGACAGGCACGCAGGCGAGGGCTGTGATAAAAATATCCTGGGACGTGGCTGACACACACACACACAGACACACACACACAAACACACACACACACACACCGCTGACCCAGGGAAGCTTGCTACCGCTCCCGCTCCGAAGCGATGCAATGCCAGAATGCTGCTCCAAAATAGACCCTCAGTAACTGGGCTGGGAGGCAGCATCTTGGATTAGTGGTGAAGGCAAGTCATGCATGTCGATGAGGTCTGTTCAGAGGAACATCACTTCTCTCTCAAGATGCCGTCCCAGCAAGGCTCTCACTGCCTCTCCTTAAGTAGAGGGGAGAAGGAGGTCTTTATTTCCTCTCCTCCCGAGAGAATCATTAGAGCGTGGTTCCGGAAAGGCTTTCAGAGATCTTGGTTTAGGCAGGGAGAGAGAGAGAGGGTGAAAGAGAAAGAGGTAAAGAGAAAATGAGAGAGAGAGAGAGAGAGAGCGATAAAGAAAATGAATATCTGCCTTGCTACAAAGTTCTGAAAAAAGATTTTCAAAAACCTTCCGTGCTGAGATTCTGTGTCTGGAGTCATAGATATCCATGTAGAAACCAACCTGCCTCATCTGTCAGATTTCTGAGCAGAGACTTAAGTCAGAGCCTGACTGAGGCAATTTACGGGCGACCTATAGTATAGCGAACTCATACCCTAGGAACCGCGGAATCCATTCATCCATCCATTTAAGTTTTTAAAGATCTGCAGTTTGATGCGTTGTACAAAAAGAGAAGCGGTAAACTTGGCTAGTTTTGCTTGTAAATAATTTTTATTTTCTGTTTTATTATGAACGTTTTAATCATCGCATTGTGTCTATGGTTACCGTGCAGTATGAGTAGCGAGGTCAGGAGATGAGCTTATCAGGGGGAGAGAGTGAGCGAAGCCTGGCTTGTTCGAGGGATTTAGGGGGATGTGGAGACTACTGAAGCAGAAAACAAGCAGAGTGAAAGGCTGACAGAAGTGAAGGGGTGTAGCCTGGCAGCGCTGATGTTTAGGGGGAGCGAGGAGGACCTCCACCCTAATCAGCTGAACACACTTCCTATGCAGAGCTTCAAAGATTCAGTTCAGAGCACACACACACACACACACACACACACACACACACACACACACACATGCACACACACGCACACATGCACACACAAACACATGTATGCCCAATCAAAGAATCACATGTGCAGTCATACGCACACATACACACACGCACACACACAAACACATGTTAACCAAGTCAAACAAAGAAACAGATGTGCAATCACACACACACACACACACACACACACACACACACACACACACACACACACACACACACACACACACACACACACACACACACACACACACACACACACACACACACACAAACATTTATACATATGCACGTGTAGACACACACCAAAACATACTGTTTGGACTTTCATGCAAACAGATGCACTTTCCCACATACACTTACAATTAAAGAGATTAACTGATAGTCTAGAAGTAGGCTCTCTCACTTACTGTCACATACCCTCACACTCATCACACTCACACAATATTACATAGGGCATCATACACTCATATACAAATGATTCGTGATGAACAAAATAGAAAAGCCCAGCAGTGGGATGTGTGTGTAACTGAATGTGCAGGTAGTTTTCATCTAAGTAGCATTAGTGTGGGAGTAAGAATTAGTCACCTTGGCAGAGAGAAGACTATGTGTTTTAGAAAGGTGCCTTTATTTAAGAAGTCCTGATTTGCATATTTGACCGTGTGTGTGTGTGTGTGTGTGTGTGTGTGTGTGTGTGTGTGTGTGTGTGTAGGGGGCGATGTGTCAGAAAGTGTGAGTCAGACAAATTTCTGCCATTTTAACCCCCTCTGTCAAACCAACTTTTAAAGCCCCTGAGAACAGATTTACATGCGCGCACACACACACACACACACACAAGCTCTATCTCTCTCTCCCATAGCTGAAGAGCCAGCCCTTGGCAGGGCTCCAGACTAACTGTCTCAGTTGGTTGCATCAGCACATTTTAATGGTACCAATCAATGATCTTGCAATATCTTGTTTATGAAGTTTATCATTCTATTTTTTACTCTATTTGTATTCTACTTGCACCATGAAGTTTTAACTTGCACTCTCTCGAAAAATGGTACCCTGGAGCCCTGCCTGCATGTGGTACACACCACAGGCCCAGATTCACACATGACACAGATAACACATGCTCACACACACAACCTCTCTCAACACACAATCAATTAAAAGCCACATGAGTAATGCCTGCTGCATTATGTGAAACTACATAGAATCACTAATAACACATGCTCACATGCACAACCCCTCTCCACACACCATCAATGCTGTAGGCCATATGAGTAATGCCTGCTGCATTATGTGAAGCTGCATGTTATCATTAATAACACATGCTCACACACACAACCTCTATCCACACACCATCGATGCTGAAGGCCACATGAGTAACGCCTGCTGCATTACGTGATACTACATGTTATCACGTTTATCTGTTGATTTTGTCCTTATTTATAAACCTCTCTCGATCACATTTGGAACTTTCTGAATTCCAGAGTGACATTTCCCCTTGCTGGCTTGACTTGCTCTATGGTCCTTGTGGGATGTGAAAGGAATGCTTTTAAGCAGGTCTGTACAGTGAGTTGACTGTCACTCATCTTCTGTCCCCCCAGCAAAAGACAAAGGAGAGAAGAAACTCTTTGGCTTCTCCTTCGTACCGCTCATGCAGGAGGATGGCAGGACTCTACCTGATGGCACCCACGAGCTCATCGTGCACAAGGTACGACATGTTATTAAGTCTTATAACCCTTCAGACTGCCCACAAGCTCATTGTGCACAAGGTACGACATGTTATTAAGTCTTATAACCCTTCAGACTGCCCACAAGCTCATTGTGCACAAGGTACGACATGTTATTAAGTCTTATAACCCTTCAGACTGCCCACAAGCTCATTGTGCACAAGGTACGACATGTTATTAAGTCTTATAACCCTTCAGACTGCCCACAAGCTCATTGTGCACAAGGTACGACATGTTATTAAGTCTTATAACCCTTCAGACTACCCACAAACTCATCGTGCAGAAGGTACGACATGTTATTAAGTCTTATAAGCCTTCAGACTACCCACAAACTCATCGTGCAGAAGGTACAACATGTTATTAAGTGTTATAACCTTTCAAGGCACCGATAATATCGCTTAATAATAACCTTAAATATACTAAGGTTCAGACTGAAACATGTTTGCTGAATACAATTGTATAGTAATGTTGTTTAAGACTTTTATAAATGACAATATAAAACTTTTATATGACAATAGAACACATGGGTCTGAAATAGGCTCTTAATGTCTTATTTGCTGTAAAATAGCTGGGGCAAGCTCTCACCAACGTACCCAAAGAAGCTACTGTTAAGCCATGTGTGTGGCTTGCTGACCCAAAATCTCAATACATCTGACAGTTAGGAGCAACTGCAAAGATACTGAGATATTACTCACAGTCATTCTCAAACTTTGCTTCTTTCTCTCGCTTCATTTCCATTCATGTATGGCTCTGCAGGAACTCATCTGCAGCCCCCCCCCCCCCACCCTCTCCGCTAGACATTATTAATCAAATCCAGGGATGTTGATTTGTTTCTGTGGCGATGAGCAGCACGCAAGCATGCCTGTTAGCATTCAGCACGGTGAAGCCCTCCAGAGGAGCTGGCCTTAAGGCATGGCCAATTACAGACTGTAGCAGCAGGGCTTGGCTACAGCGCTCCAATTGCTTCCTGTGGACTTTGTCAGATCAGAGACGACCTTTATCCACTATTTCTCATTTCCCCTCTCTCCCTCTCTCTTTCTCTCACTCTCTCTCTCGCACCCCTCTTTGTCAGTGGTCCTGTTGCCGTCTGTCCCCAGGCATCCCCCGCAGCCATATCCCAGGATGCCTTTCTTCATGCCAAGAAAAGGCTCATTAGGAAGCCTATGCTTTTAACACTCATCTGTAAAGTTCGTTTTTTGCGACGTAGCAGAGGAATTCACTGGCCCCACCTCAGCAGGGTTTGATTGACAGCTATCACAGCCGCTTGATGATCGCCTTCACTGCTCTCTTCTCAGCCATTGGATGAAAGCCAGGCAGCCAGCCAAGTTTGGTTATGTTGCATTTGTATGAGCCAGGTTGCTGCTTTAATGGAGTAGAAACTCATATGCCAGGGGGTAAGAGACGCATCCATGTGTTATTTCTGACAATTAGAAACAAAATGACCAATAAAAAGCCGGGACATTATCTCAATATCCTGAATGCAGCACAAAGAGTCAAAATGCTGCCAGTACAACAGAAAGTGTGGCACCTGGTCACCCTTATTGTAGGGCACATTCACAGACACACACACAGGCACACACACGCGCACACAGACACACACACACTCATGCACAGGCACACATACACTCATGCACAGGCACACATACATACACTCCCACTGTATGTGCGCACACAACTCATATATTTAATGTATATGTACAAACATACATTACAAACTATGTACTATAAAATAGATACCGTGTTGCTCACACAACATATAGACAATAAACATCTACACGCAAACACTCACTCATACACATACACTCACTCTCACACACCACAAAGTTACATCCATATATTTTGCAGAACAAAATGCCTTCATTTGCAGTGTTTCTTATAACATTTAGAGAGCGATAACAGCAGTATTATGACTACATAATTGAATTCGCCCTGAAGAAGCAAAACACATAATGAATGTTTTCAGTTATAATTGCATTGTAAGAATGTCAAATCATAATTCCTCTGTAATGTATAATGAAATGACATGGTAGTTTAGGCTGACGAATAGTGGTCTGGTCAGAGAGACATTACCAGAACCCAGACAAAGCACACAGAGACACAGCACAAACACACAAACACACAAACACACAAACACACAAACACACAAACACACAAACACACAAACACACAAACACACAAACACAGACACACACGCTCAAACACGTTTGTCACTGACTCTATAATTAGACCCAATGCGCCTCTTTCCCTTTGAATCTGTCGGGAAACTCAGTGAATCAAACAAACGGCCATCCATCATAGCAACACTTTACCAGCACCAAGACCAGGGTATGGTGGTCTTGACTGAGAGAGAAGAAGCGCTCTGTGGTCTCCCACTTACGAGAGATAAAGCTTTGAGGTTGAAGAAAAGAGTGACCCTAGTTTAGTTTAGCTCTTCTGACATGGCTGGATCAAAGCTACGGTAGGCGTTCCAGACTCTCTCATCCTGGTGCAGCAGGAAGAAAAACAAACAAACAAACCAACTTCACTGGCTGCCCATGCATCACTGTTAACCAGTGAGGTTTACTTGGCATCAGTGGATCCTCTGAATGCGCAGGGCAGGGGACCAGCATCGTTCTTTAGTTCACAGACGTGGAGTTTCTGTTTGTTTTTCCCTCGTCTCATCCGGCTCCCCCTCATCCCGCTCCCCCCCATCCCCATCCCGCCCCCCCCCCCCCCCCCCCCCCCATCCCCATCCCGCTCCCCCCCCCCCCATCCCCATCCCGCTCCCCCCTCATTCAGACTGTTTTCTTCACCATGTCTGAGAAGAGGCATGGCCGTGCAGTCCTGGCCATACATCATTCTTTCACATGCCTTTGGACTGAAGCGCCCCCAATTGGAGAATTAACCTTTTTTCAATAAGGAAGAGTGAAACAAACTGGTTGACTGTGTGTGTGTGTGTGTGTGTGTGTGTGTGTGTGTGTGTGTGTGTGTGTGTGTGTGTGTGTGTGTGTGTGTGTGTGTGTGTGTGTGTGTGTGTGTGTGGCCTACATACAGAACATGTCCTTAAAATAGGGCAGTATAACCAGCCATCGTACCACTTGTAGGCCTGCACACTTAAAAACTTTACCACACCAAACTTTACCACACGGATTGTGTGCCCCTTTATATGCTTGCATTGCTGTCTATTGTCACATTTTGTACTTGGGCTTTCAGTATTTTTCCATTTCTGTGTCACTATTTATAACGTTTCAAAAAGAGACTCATGTGGAGGAGGCCATTTCTTTGTTGAATTCACCAACAAAATAATTTTTGCATTGGGCTGTTTTTGCCTTTTGTAGTAAATGTATGCATTTTAGAAGAAAAACAATTCTCTTCTTGCCTTCCTCTCCCCTCTATTTTTTTCACTCATGCACTCTTTCCTTTTATCTCTCTCTCTCTTTTCTTTCACTTCTCGTCTCCTCTCTTTCCTTGGCAGTGCGAGGACAACGTGCTCCTGCAGGACTCCACACGCTACCTCAAGCTGCCCTTCTCCAAGGGCAACCTTCCCGGCAACAACCAGGCAGTGAAAGGCAGCAAGGAGTCCTTCTGGATCACCTCCTTCCTCTGCTCCACCAAGCTCACCCAAAACGGTACGGATCAACCCAGACCAAACGGGTTAGGTCCTGGCCCGTTTTCTTAAGGCTGATTTTGTCTTGTTCTTTCCAATCTAGTCTGGTTCACCCCAGTCCGATCAGCTTCCGCCTTGTCCAGTATGGTTTAGACTAGTCCAGTTTGTTTCATGCTGCACTTGTATCCAATATAGGCTTTGTTCAACTCAGTTTAGTCTGGTTGAGTCATTTCAGTCTGGCTCCAGTCTATGCGGTCTGCTTGGTCCAGTGTGGTTTAGTCCAGTCTTGTCTGGTTCTGCCAAGTCTGCTGTAGTTCAGCCCATGCAGTCCCGACTGATTCTCTTTAGTCTGGTCAAGCTAGTTTCAGCGTGGTTATTTTCCATTCCTATCCATGTAGCCACTTTAGAGGTTTATTTTAATATTATGACGTTTTGGAGCAGATATGATCCTACAGGGAAATAGAAGGATTTGTAATCCTATTCTCCCTCCTTCTGCTAATGTCATGTCAGAGTGTCCTTGAGCGGGACACTGAACTTTGACCTCGCCTGGTCATCAGAGGTGAAGAGGTGGCAGTGGCTGTAGATGGCATGGAAAAGCATTAAAGCAAAACGGACCATGCGGTTTCTACCAAAGCACATTGGCACTTTTTGTAGAGCTTATTCGGTGTGTATGTGTGTTTGTGTGTGTGTATACAAAGGCTCCATGGTTGCTAGGCTCTGTGGTTTGTTCTCAATCAGAACCGGAACTTGGTTGCTCAAGTCCAAACCTGAGTTTTCAGGGAAAGAGGAAGAGTGAATGCTTTCATTTGTGTTGCCATGGCAGTAAAGTGTCATTGACAACAGATTTAGGCGAAAGGTACTGTGTAGTTTTGTGTGTGTGTGTGTGTGTGTGTGTGTCTGTTGTGTGTTTGTAAGTGTGTGTGTTCATCAGTGCTCTCTAAATGATTGAAAACAAATATAATTTGTTTAAAAGCCTCATTATGAGATCTGATTGTTTTATGATATTGATGTTGTGTATATCGCACTCTATTTATAAAGTGGCACAAGTACCCCATTACTACCAAGTAAATTGCAGCATCAGTAAAGACATTAATATTTAATTCAGCAGTAATGCCCATTTAACTACAGCCACTGATTTCTTTCCCCATTAAATAGAGCAGATGGGATTATCAGAAGCAGCTCTGTACTGGCCTGAAACAGAAGCAGAATGTTCTGTTTGTAGGGCTGATATTGGCTCTATTTCTCAAGTTGGATTGAATGCAGGTGGATGGGGAAGTGAGGTGAACTTGTAACATGCCAACAAAACACAAAGGCCATTGGTATTGAAACCCAGGGAGCACAGTGTGCTGATTAAGTGTGGATTATGGATTAAAGCATCTGTTGAATGAATCAATGCAAATGAATTTATTGTGTGGCAAAGTGGTTTTAGGGGCTACTCTTCTCTAGTTGTATTATGAATCAATTAAGATGTTTGGTGATGTGATCTGTGAAGTGTTTGAAGGTGAAAATCTGCATGTGGTTTGAGTCCTTTCGTGTTTCCTCTGATTTGTTCCGCAGGGGAAATGTTGGACCTGCTGAAATGGAGAGCCCACCCTGAGCGCATCAACGACAGCCTGTCCAAGCTGAAGGATATTGACGGCTCAGAGATAGTCAAAGTAGGGGAAATGCACTCTCATAAACCTGTGTTGTTATTGGTTACTGAGCCTGTCAATCTATTTCTACCCTGTTGTTATTGGATGACCTGCATGTCTGTCAGCTGTCTGATTGAATTGGGATGTTGTGCTTTGCAGTTTCTGCAGGACACACTTGACACTCTGTTTGGCATTCTGGATGAGAGTTCGCAGAGATATGGCCTGAAGGTGTTTGACTCTCTGGTAAGTAAAAAAAGACAAATAAACAAACAAACAAAAATGACATTAGCAGCATAAAAGGCCACCACGTTTTTGTCAGTTTGTACAGACAGATCCACTTTGCAGTTGTCATTAGGCAAGCCTTATACAAAAATGTCTGTGTGTCTCAATATCAAGCTGTGGTAGAGACTAGTGCTGTCTAATCTTGATGTCTTTTCCCCTTCAAGGTATGCCACAGAAATTAGTGTTCTATTTAATGATGTCATAACAGGGTTTGTGACATCATAAACAGCGCCCTTACTGTCATAAACAATATTTATATCATCCTAAAAATTGTTAGTAGACAGGCTCTTGGGGCCAGAGAAATGTGTGTGGGCTGACCTCATTAAAGCAGAGTATGCGTATGCTTTAATGTGTGTGTGTGTGTGTGTGTGTGTGTGTGTGTGTGTGTGTGTGTGTGTGTGTGTGTGTGTGTCAACAAACTCTGAGAAGCCATGATGTGTGATAATCACATACATCCAGACTGTATACAACCACTGTATAGGCATAATGCATAACGATGTATACGTCGTCTTTCCACTCACTCTGTGCAGATCATTATAGGAACCGAAATAAACCATGTAATGCCATTACCATTGAAAAACATTTAAGTCACTGACACATTACCATACAGGTGTCCTACAGTGAATACTTCCACTATTCCAACATACAAGCTGTGTCCGTTGTTGGTGTTCATTGTTGATGGTTTTCATATGAAGAGGCATTACTTTAGCAAATACATGTATTGATGCACATTCCAGCAGCCACTCAATGCTACAGTTAGCGCTGACGGTGCCTCTGCCCTCTCCTAGGTCCACATTATAAACCTCCTTCAGGACAGCAAGTTCCAGCACTTCAAACCTGTCATGGACACCTACATCGAGAGCCATTTTGCTGGCGCCCTCTCATACAGGTCTGTTTCTCTACCGAGGCAAAGACTGCGTGATGTATTACGACAGTGTGTGTGTGTGTGTGTGTGTGTGTATGCCTCTATGTTTCTGTCTGTTTCTGTCTGTCTGCATTATGTGTGCACAAAGTATGCATACACAGATGATATATAAACAGAGGTTCGTAAACTATAGTGACATCAATCAATCAGTCTATAAATCATTCGACCAATGAATCAGATCCATCATTCAGTCAGTCAGTGGCTAACAGTTCTACAATCCAACCTTTGCTGCACTTTATTGGCTATTTGGCTTTCGCCAGAATTGTGGACCAACCTTTAACCAGCAGGTCCTAGATCAGTGGGTCCTGGCAGTGGGCATGGGAAGGAGAGAGTGCTCCCCATGGCCTCACAGCACCAGAGAGGAAATGAAGTGTGAATGAGACACCTGTGCAGTGGGCCCTTGACCATGAGGCACCCCATAGGCGTGCACACACACACACACACACACACACAGACTCACACACACACACAGATATCCATGTGCCCAAGCTCACACTGAGAGACAGGAGCATGAACATATTTTCACAGTTTTTGTGATGAGAAGTGTGAGTAGTTTTAAAATGGTTATACACACACACATTCACTCACAAACACACATACACTCACACACACGCACACACTCACGCACACAGAGCTAAAACACCCCTTTTTCAAGACTTCTCAACTTCTCTCCTGAACTTTCTTTATATATTACAGCACCTCTTTACCAACAGCTAGAACACAGCCTGCCCCCAAAAGCACTGCTCCACTAAACAGCCAGACATGTTTGTTTGTTTATT
>NC_137912.1:17817468-17822468 GCF_963457725.1 Sprattus sprattus
CAACTGGAGACCTTCTCTCCATCCAAGAGGAAGAAAGTGCTGGAAAAGTGAGTCAAAGACACACACACACACACACACACACACACACACACACTTTGGAATGTAGGAATTCACTTTGTGAATGTAGGTTATTGTTGATCATCTTTTCTTTTCTGAAAAACTTTTGTGTTATTGCCTTTTCTCTGTGTTTGTTTGTGTTTGTGTGTGTGTTTGTGTGTATGTGTGTACTGCACAGGTATGGAGACATGAGGGTGATGATGGGCTGTGAGATCTTCAGTATGTGGCAGAATTTAGGTAATGATCTAATTATCTTTGAACACAGTTCTGCCATTCACAAAGCAGTGGCCAAACACACACACACACACACACACACCGTGAGCACCAAGAGCCCTGCACAAGAGAGAAACACATGAGCCAAGGGCCCTTCACAGGAGAGAAACACACACACACACACGAGCCAAGGGCCCTGCACAGGAGAGAAACACGAGCCAAGGGCCCTGCACAGGAGAGAGAGACACACACACATGAGCCAAGGGCCCTGCACAGCAGACAGAGACACACACATGAGCCAAGGGCCCTGCACAGCAGACAGAGACACACACATGAGCCAAGGGCCCTGCACAGCAGAGAGAGACACACACATGAGCCAAGGGCCCTGCACAGGAGAGACAGAGACACACACATGAGCCAAGGGCCCTGCACAGGAGAGACAGAGACACACACATGAGCCAAGGGCCCTGCACAGCAGAGAGAGACACACACATGAGCCAAGGGCCCTGCACAGGAGAGAGAGACACACACATGAGCCAAGGGCCCTTCACAGGAGAGAAACACACCAGCCAAGGGCCCTGCACAGCAGAGACAGAGACACACACATGAGCCAAGGGCCCTTCACAGCAGAGAAACACGTGAGCCAAGGGCCCTGCACAGGAGAGAGAGACACACACACGAGCCAAGAGCCCTGCACAGGAGAGAGAGAGACACACATACGAGCCAAGAGCCCTGCACAGGAGAGAGAGAGACACACACACGAGCCAAGAGCCCTGCACAGGAGAGAGAGAGACACACACACGAGCCAAGAGCCCTGCACAGGAGAGAGAGAGACACACACACGAGCCAAGAGCCCTGCACAGGCGAGAGAGAGACACACACACGAGCCAAGAGCCCTGCACAGGCGAGAGAGAGACACACATACGAGCCAAGAGCCCTGCACAGGAGAGAGAGAGACACACATGAGAGAAACACATGAGGCCGGAGTGAACCTGCATGAACAGATGAGATGAGGCTGCACTTTAGAGCAGACTGAAATGACACAGGGAGAAGAAAGCGCTGAAGCAGATGATGAGATCAGACATCACATTCTTTATTTCCCCCACTGTCGTTTGATACTGAACAATGTGTTGTGTAATTAAGTTGATATACTTTCCCTATGTCTCTCTATCTATCTCTCTCTCTCTCTCTCTCTCTCTCTCTCTCTCTTTATCTCTCTCTTTATCTCTCTCTCTCTCTCTCTCCCTTTCTCGCCCCTCTCTTCCTTTCTCCCTCTGTTTCTCGTTGTCTGTTCCCTGTTCCCTCCTCCAGGGGAGCACAAGTTGAACTTCATCCCGGCGATGATCGGCCCGTTCCTGGAGGTGACCCTGGTGCCCCAGCCTGACCTGCGGAACGTCATGATTCCCATCTTTCACGACATGATGGACTGGGAGCAGCGCCGCAGCGGGAACTTCAAACAGGTGAAAGAGCTCACCCCTCCTGCTGGTGACAGGCGGTACTACAGCCTGAAGCACCACAGCCTGAGTCTCTCACATTACACTGGTATTGTCCCCATTGTTCTGGCAGATGTGCTTGCTGATAGTGTAAAGAGATCTCTACGGATTGCAAAGTAAATTCCCATTACTAGTGTAATGGACTTGCTCAAAAAGTCCCTTTTGCAATGGGCTATTGAAATAGTCAAATCGTAGATCTGTAGATCTGTGGTGGTATAAATTATATCATATTCCACGGCACACAATACATGTAAGAGGATCCTCTCATAAATGTATGAAAATGGTGCAGCCTATCACAATGCTGGGGAGTTCATGGGAAAGGTGGAATGAGTGGCCTCTCTGGTATTAAAAATCATTGATGGCAGCTCATATATCTGCATATAGCTGCAAGGTGTAAAGTGCTGTGAAGGTACGAGCTTAAAAGAAAAGAAAGAAGGGGAAAAAAACATCAGAAGGTTCCTTTATAGCCTCTGATGGTTATAGAAGAACTCCTCTTTTGAAGAGTGCTCAGACTACAATAGTGACCACTGTAATGTGAAACCATCTGTGCTGGCAGCTGTGTGTGTGATGTCGGGGTTAATGATGGGTGACCCCTGACCTCTATCTGTGTTTGTGTGTGTGTGTGTGTGTGTGTGTGTGTGTGTGTGTGTGTGTGTGCTGCAGGTGGAGGCCAAGCTGATTGATAAGCTAGACAGCCTGATGTCGGAGGGCAAGGGGGATGAGACGTACCGCGAGCTCTTCAACAGCATGTGAGTCAACAGCTGCCAGAGAGCACGCCTCTCACCGCTCACCGCTCACTGAGCTGCGGACACTGGACGGGGTCTGGGCCGCATCCGGCCCACATTCAGGCCCGATCCGGTTCTGTAGTCTGCTGCTGTAAGGGTGCAGTGGTGCTGCTCAACACTGCACACTTCACTAACTCTTTTCAGATGAGAGTGATGATGATGATGATGATCAGGCAGCCAGGTGTCACTAGAGAAACCCCAGAGGGATGGTCAGGAGGACAGTTGGCAGGACAGAGTCATCATGCAGAGTCATCAGGGGGGCTGGGGGGGTAGTGGTGGTGTGTGTGATAGTTGCAGCTGGTCATACATTTCACTGGTCATCACATAGGCAGGCAAAATACTAACTTGACATAGTAGCCATGTCATATATTAGCAAAGTAGCTTCTGCTGTATTCAATTAGAACATTATTTTTAGTGATATTAGCAAACAAAGTTTCTCATGGTCTGTGGTATTTGTTCTGCTGTGTTTTGCATATATTATGTTGTATACTGTATATATAAAAGGTGATGAGACATACCCTCTTTTGTATAGTCTAATAACTAGAGTAGAGTATAATCACTAGAGAACAGCAAATCACTGTAGGGTAATGTTCATGTAAAAATGTGGAAACGCATCCAACCATGGATTTCAGACTGATGGATTTGCTTTTCATAAGATGTAGTATCTTCAATGAGCTTTAGTGTGCTTTTGCTTACTGGTGTCAGCTTGAGTTTGACAGTGAGGGAAGACAAGAAGGTTGTGTGTGTGTGAGAGAGAGATAGAGAGAGAGAATAAAGGTAAGTAAGCCCTCCCTCTAGTTAAACCTCATTGCCTCAGATCACAGCTGCCTTGTGTATCAGGTTTGTTGGTCTGCATGAACTTTGTATTGTATGGTGTGGTATGGTATGATCATAGCCTGGATGTGTGTGTTTGTGTGTGTTTGTGCGTGTGTGTGTGTGTGTTTGTACGTGTGTTTGTGTGTGTGTGTGTGTAGGTGTGTGTGTGTGTGTGTGTGTGTTTGTTTGTGTGTGCGCATGTGTGTATGTGTGTGTGTGTGTGTGTGTGTGTGTGTGTGTATGTGGGCATGCCTCTGTTTGCACATGTGTGCACAAAATCTCTGCACAAAATCTTATATCTTTACATCTGTGTGTGTGTGAGTGTTTGTATCAACCGTTTCTGTCACCCACGTTCTCCACATTGTTGTAGACACCCCACCCCCACCCCAGCTCCTCCAGACACCCCCCTAGTCATGCAGGAATGACCAACGATGCCCCACTCACTCACCAGACACATCAGGCATCAGGAAGCATTCTGTCCCTGTGGCAACACAGTCCACCAGCCACCGTCCCCATGCATCCATGCGCATCCTGTACTTCCTGTGTTGTGTGATCTGTCATAGTCATATGGAGTCGTCCCCCACCCCCCCAACCCCCCGCCCTCTCAGTGGACTCCCCAAACCCAGGCCTATTGACATGCTCAGGGTGCTGGTTGTGCGTTATCCATTTACATGAAGTGCATAATGCATAAGGAGACTCCGTGGGGCTTGATTCTGCGCTAAATTAAATCATGTCTGTAGGCTAAGAATGTGTTACTGTGAATGGTAATGACCCTGTCCTAGATACATAGAAACAATATCTCTTTTTTTATTGGTGGGCTTTTGGTTCTCAGTTTTTTCTCTGTTTTGTTGTCTCTTTCACCCTCATCTCCCCTCTCTCCTTCTCTTTCTTTTTCTTATTTATTCTCAACTTTCTCTACTTCTTCATACCTGTCTTTCTCTTCCTCTCCCACCTTGTTCTACACCCATCCTACCCTTTTTTCCTTTCCATAGCCTGCACTCTACTCACTTCCACTCTCTCTCTCATTCTCTTCCTCTCTTTCTCTCGTGCTCTCTCCCCCATCTCAATACTTTTTATCTCCCTCTTTCTTCCCTCTCTCTTTATCTCCCCTCTCCCTCTCTCTTTCTTGTTCCCTTTCTCTCTCTCTCTTTCCCTCTCCACCTCTCTCCCTCTCTCTTTTTTTCTCTCTTTCGCTCTCCATCTCTCTCTCTCTTCCTCTCTCTCTGCCCTCTCTTTTTCCCTCTTTCTTTCTTTATCTCTCTCCTCTCTCTCTCTCTCTCTCTTTCCCTCTCCACCTCTCTCTCTCTCTCTCTCTCTCTCTCTCTCTCTCTCTCCCTCTGTTCTCTCTGGCACTAACTGGACTAACTGTACTAACCTGTGTGAGTGTGAGTGGGAATATTAATGTATTAATATGAGAATATTAATTTGTTCCGCCAATGCTTCCCGGACTAGAATCCCTCTCTTTGGTCCGTACCCTAGGTAAGCTGCGTCTGTGTCGTGTGTGTTGGTGGTGGGAAGGTGCTGTGCGATTGGGTGTCCGTAGGGCCTTAGGAAATGAGGATGTTGTGGTGTGTTGTGTTTTGTGTGTGTTTTGTGTGTGTGCGTGAGTGTGTCCTGTTTCACGTGTTTTGGAAGT
>NC_137912.1:17824968-17837468 GCF_963457725.1 Sprattus sprattus
TGAGTAGTATGGCTTAACCATACAGATAGAGGGATGTATAGACGTGGTGCATCTGGAGAGGGAGATCTAAATTTGATGCATTGGGATGGTAGATCTGGAGACACAGGCCATCTCAGGAATCACACAGGAAGTGAACTCAGTCACAACTAGTGATGTGTCGTTCGTGAACGATTCGTTCATTTTGAACGAATCCTTACAACGACTCGAGAGTCCTCTCAAAAAAAGATTTGTTCTTTTTCTCGTTCATGACCGCGCATCGGGACTGCATTGGTTAAGCCAAGGAAACAGAAATGATTCGTTGAATGCAGGTCACGTGAAAAATGATCCAAAAACCCGTATCCGAAGATCCAGTCGGAAAAAGAACGAATCATTTCTGTTTCCTCTAGCTGACTGTAGGCTACTGAGCCTATGCAGGTCACGTGGAAAAGGATTCAACCCATATCTGGCAGATGAACGAATCATAGATCCAAAGACACGGTTGTCAAAAGAACGAATCATTGAACGAAAGACCCGTATCCGGCAAAAGAACGAATCGTTGAACGAATGACCCATATCCGGCAGATGAACGAATCATAGATCCAAAGACACGGTTGGCGAAAGAACGAATCATTGACCCAAAGACACGTTTGGCAAAAGAACGAAACATTGAACAAAAGACCCATATCCGGCAAAAGAACGAATCATTGAACGAAAGACCCATATCCGGCAGATGAACGAAACGTTGATCCAAAGACAGACACCACGGTCGGGAGGTGAACGATTAGGTATTTGGATCATTTTTCACGTGATCTGCATAGGCTCAGCATGGGAAGCTAGAGAAAACCGAAATGTTTCGTTCATTTTGACTGGGTCTTTGGATATTTTTTCACGTAACCTGCATATGCTCAGAAGAGGAAACAGAAAGGACTTATTAACCTCGTTCACTTTCGAGTGTCTATGTTTAGTAAGACGTGAATGATATTCACAAGAAATAATTGCAGGTTTAGTTATTTTAACTTTTTTAAACTTTACTTACAGTTCAGTGCAGCGTAATTGTTTACCGTGATAATTAAATGCTTATGTGATAATAAATGACCATTTCATCCAAACTTTCATAATACAATATTTGAATGCAGGAATTTCTTTTAAATTAGTAGGCTATCTGCTGGTTTACATGCAGTAACCTCCATGTGATACGTGTTTGTAGTGGACGTATTTACGGCAGGGAATTGGCTATAAAATTTTAAAATGTTGAGCATCATAGTGCGTAATACTCTAGTGACCTAGAAGTATACAATATGCCAAGGCAGCCATTATACATCTGCACTATTTGTACTGCTTAAGTCTCCTTTGACCTCTACATCCCTCCCCTCCCCCGAAGCAGTTCACTGTTTAACAAAGCTGTACTCTAAACTACTTCACCAACATGACCAAATAACATCAAGAGAACACCAAAAAAAGTCACCTATAAAACCAATTTCGAAACAATAGAAACCTGTGTAATGTTGCTTTGCTGTAATGTTTGCCCCTAACAGAGGCCTCGTACACCCTGCTTCTGTATGACGAGCTGCTGGAGTGGTCAGAGCGCCCCCTACGGGAGTTCCTCAACTACCCAATGCAGACGGAGTGGCAGCGCAAGGAGTACCTGCACCTCACCATCGTGGAGAACTTCGACAGGGGAAAGGTGCGGACGTGTGTGCTGTCGTTCCTCCCTGGCTGTCGTGTGTTGTCTGTCTCTTTCTGTCTCACCCTCACTGACACATACTCACGTGTACATACATGTACCCTGAGTTTTTCATTCTCTCTATCTTACTTCATTTTTAGTTTTGCATTGCTCCCTGCGTTCCTGTCTTTTTCTCTCGTTATGTCTCTCTCTTTTTGTTGCCATTTGCCAATCACTCACACACACACACACACACACACACACACACACACACGCACACACACGCACACACGCACACACACGCACACATGCACACACACCATCACAGCAATAGCTAATTAACTCAATGATGGCTAATCTCAAGTATAAGTATGAAATCAATCATCCTCCAAGTCTTTGTCTCTGAAAACAAATCAGGTTGCAATCATCAGTGCCTTCTGAGGGGGTAATGAGGAGCTTGCAGGAACAGAGCCCAGTGCAATGAGCTGCCCAATTTGCCCGTGAAATCATGACCAGAGCCATCTGTGTGTGTTAGTGCTGCAGGATTATAAAACAGTGGGGGAAACCTGCCATTTAATTAGCAAGATGGCTAGGTGCTTTACCTGCAGTGGAATGGAATGGAATGGGATTGTTTTCCCTCTGTTGCCAGTTTCCCTGCATAGTGATCATAGTGCTCTACTGCCCCCCAGTGGTGTAAAGTGGAGGTGTGTGGATGAATAGTTCATGTTGAGAATATGGGAGTGTGCTGGATGTTCTAAATGACAAACATTTGAAGGCTTTGGTTTTTCTTATTCTGCTCTGTTACATTTATTTTTAATTATTTTGGTTTAACATTAAAGTATGAAATTGTGTAAAAATATATCTAAATCTATTTCATCTTTCTTTCTCTCTCTCTGTCTCTGTCTCTCTCTCTCTCTCAGAGCTGGGAGAATGGAATCCTTTTATGCCGAGAGCTTGCCGATCAGTATGAAGCATACTACGACTACAGAAACTTGAGCAAAATGAGGGTAATGGGCACACACACACACACACACACACACACACTAATACAGACATAGTAGAGTTTCTGCTTTTAAGTCTTCAGATGCCTGATATACCACTTAGTATTCATTGTCTTTTAACACATTTATAAGGGTGTGCTACTGGATCTCTGTTAATAGTTAATCCTACCCCATGTCTGTGTGCACTCTTTCAGATGAAGGAGGCCTCCCTGTATGATAAGATTATGGACCAGCAGCGGCTGGAGCCCGAGTTCTTCAGAGTGGGCTTTTATGGGAAGAAGTTCCCCTTCTTCCTGAGGGTAAGAACCAGTCCATTTTTCTGTTTCTGTTCTATCCACTCTTAGCATTTAAGGATAACTGTGTGAATACATTAATTCAAATTTGATTGTTGTTGTTGTTGTTGTTCTTCTTCTTCTTAATATTTCTACGATTCCCCCATGATTTTCAAATGATGGATTCCCTGTGGCCAGTCTATGTGTATATGCATAGACAATATGTCACGTGTCGGGCATCTTGTATGTCCTAGATCCAGTCACTGCCAATGTCATAACATTATGGATTATAGGCTACTGCAGTGCCACTGCAATATTTAGTTAAGGCCACTAGATGTCATCTTAATCCACATTTTTCTTTTGTGTGTGTGTGTGTGTGTGTGTGTCTGTGTGTGTGTGTGTGTGTGTGTGTGTGTGTGTGTGTGTGCGGCACGCTGCAGAATAAGGAGTTTGTGTGCCGTGGCCATGACTACGAGCGCCTGGAGGCATTTCAGCAACGCATGCTCAACGAGTTCCCTCATGCCATCGCCATGCAGCATGCCAATCAGCCCGACCAGACCATCTACCAGGCCGAAGCACAGTGTATCCTTACAGATTTAGATGTATATTTACGCACACACACTCACACACTCATGCACACACATATGCACATACACATATCACAGATATCACACTCTCTCACACACACACACACACACACACACACACACACACACACACACACACAAACACAAACACAAACACACAAACACACACACACACCCTCTCTCTCACACACATGCTCACTCACTCACACACTCTAACTCTCACACACACACACTCCCTCAATCCCAGAAATCACACACACACAAAGTCACATGTAAACACACTTACGCACACACGCACTCCAACACTCACACCGACACAGATACATACACAGTCTTGCATATTCAATACCCATATACTCACAGATAAACACACAGGCTCACACACGCACACACATACACAACTGCCCTTGTATGAACACATGCAGTCACACAACACATACACACAGACCCTGCAGTCTATTTACCAGGCCAGTGCACAGTGTGTGGTTTCACACAGACACACACAGACAGGCACACACATCTATCAGCTGTAGCAGACCATATGGCATCTGCACCATCTGCAGTATATCATTACACACACAGATACACAGACCCACACACACACACACACACACACACACACACACACAGACACACAGACACACAGACACACAGACACACAGACACACAGACACACAGACACACAGACACACACATACAAAGAGACACATACACACACATACAAAGAGACACACTCACAAACCAGCTCATCATCTATATGGCCATCATCCAGTTTGCCTGTATATATACACACACTCACAGAAGCACACACCCCCCAACCAGGCTATCCACCAGGCTGATGCACAACATTAATCCTCTCCGACTTCAGCAGTGGAGACCAGCTTTGAGCCAGAAAAAAACACAGCAACCCTAAGACACACACACACACACACACTCTCATGGCCTTGTTTATTTTGGATCAATGACTCTGCTGCCTCACCTGCCTCGCAGCTCACTGCCTGATGTTACAAAAAAAGACTGGGGACAGACACACACACACACACACACACACACACACACACACACACACACACACACTAACACACATGCAACAGAGAGAGGGAAAGGAAGCTCTCAGGGCTGCCAGCCAGTGCAAAAACTCAGTTCCTGCAGATAACCACACAAACTCACACACACATAAACACACACACGCACATACATACACACACACACACGATGCACACACATGATGCACACGGCCCACTCCTTCTAGACGTCCTCCTTGAAACAAGGTGAAGATGCCGTCATTTTGGGTGTGAGCCAGGGACATGTTGTAAACACACATCTGTGTGCTTAGTGGAAATCAATCCACTCACCAAAAGCTGCTGTGCTTAAGAAGGGAGGGACAGTTTGTGTGGGTGTGCGTGTGTGCACAAGCAGGAGGAAGAATGTGTGCATATGTTATTGTGTGTGTGTGTGTATTTATTTGCCTGTGTGTGTGTGTGTGTGTGTGTGTGTGTGTGTGTGTGTGTGTGAACGCAGACCATCTTTATGATTCTCTGCAGTGGCTGGGACAGCTGTTGGGGGGGATGGTGTTGCAGTCTGTATGTGTGTGTGTGTGTGTGAGATCCACCCCAGTGGAATGTGTGACTTTCCTGGGAGGGCAATTAGAGCGGACAGAGCTGGTCAAACCGAATTAGTGCGGCGCTTTGTTATCCCAGCGCGCTATTAATCAATGCCCTCCTCTGGGCCCATGCCCCGCCGCCACTCACACGTCTGCACTTATGATACATGGCATCCACACCGCAGCATGGCACCGCATGGCACCACAAGGCACAGGATTGGGGTGGGGTGGGGTGCCCCAGGGGGAAGATGGGAGAGAGGGTCACACAGAGAGAGAGAGAGAGAGAAAAAAAGAGAGAGAGAGTGAGAGGGGGGGGGGGGGGGTGAAGGGGAATGCAGCACAGTTTTCAATGTGCAGTATGTAGGATTTAGGGTGATCTATTTGCAGAAATGGAATATATTATTCATAATTATGTGTTTATTTGTGTATAATAACCTGTAACTATGAATCATTTGTCATCCTTGAAATGTTATAGATTACAGATTATTAGTCACTCTGTTAAATTGTAACGTTTTTTTAACAATTTGTATTTCTTCATCAAAGTAATGAGTAATGTAACTTATCGCATTGTATTACTTTTGAACAAAAACAACGCTCAAAATATGAACACATACTGTCTAGACAGTGAAAAGAACAAATGTTATATTCTACATATAAGCTTTAAATCTTTTTACTTAAAATTATATATTCAGATATAACCCATTAGTAATCACCAACATTTTGATTAGTGTAATTGACTTACATATTTTTTTCTGAGAAACTCTAACAAATTACAATTAAATGTTTTCAGTAATTTTATTACATACCTCTGTGACATGTTGTAGTTACTCCCCAAAACAGGCGCAAACTACTTCCAAGGTGCAAAATTAAAGATCAAAAAGAAAAATTAACTCAGTACCTTGAAATACTTAGGGCAAAATTGTTTAAAAAAAAAATCTAAATCAAAGAGAGTAAACCAAATCAATGATTCAATGTAAGTGTGAGGGATTAAGTACAGTAGTTTTGCCAGGCGTAAAAGGAAAAAATTGATTTGCTTGCATATTATATGATATTTTGATGAATTATAATGTCGAGTAACACCAGGGGCCAAGAATCAATGTTATCCTTGTTGAATTATTAGGAGTTCAAGTGTGCATTGAACATATTCTTAGGGTACTAGTGTATCAAGGTTGGCTGCTTTAACATTCTACAATACATTATTGTGGAGTTATCCCCCCCCCCCCCCCCCACATTGCTGCTTAGTGGAATGTTAAACTGCAAATCCAATGAAAAATATCCTTTTAAAGGAATTGATGAATCTGCTAATTGAGTTGCAATGCCCCTCTGTGTAAATTACTTTTATGCCAGGCGAACATGTTCATAATTTTGCACGTTTGGCCAACCCTTCAATCAATCACTTTTAACTAGAATCCTGAAGGCGTTTACAGACTAAAGTGGGACTTTTCTTCTAACAGTATGGATTTATGAACGACCTACATGAAACCAAGGAAAAGGTCTCTAGTTGACACTTATAACCCAAGCGGTGGAAATGGCAGTTCCCCAATGTGGTTGAATTAGGAGAGGTGTTATTCCAATGGCATTTACTCATGTCTAATTTAATCCTTTAGCCTTTACTTTTGGAAACACAGCCCATGTTGCTTATATTTCCCAAGCAAGCCCCTCTGAAATTCTATGCGTCTCTGAATGCTAAATTGACAGATTTTTTTAGAACCTAATGATTTTTGTGTGTCTGTGTGTGTGTGCGTGAGTGTGTGTGTGTGTGTGTGCGAGTGTGTGTGATACTTTTTGACTGTCCTTACCCTAGAGACAGTGACCTACATGTACAGACACACTAGCCTAACAGCCTGCTAAGTAGAGTCTAAACTACTCTGGTATGTGTGTGTGTGTGTGTGTGTGTGTGTGTGTGTGTGTGTGTGTGTGTGTGTGTGTGTGTGTGTGTGTGTGTGTGTGTGTGTGTGTGTGTGTGTGTGTGTGTGTGTGTGTGTGTGTGCACGCTTGCTTGTTAGGCAGCTATCTGTCAGTTTGTCTGTGCTCAACTAGCAGAATGGCTAGGGGGGTAAAACCAAGTACTAACAGTACCAAAGCTGTGCTGTGCTGTGTGTGTGTGTGTGTGTGTGTGTGTGTGTTACTGTAGTTTGGCTTGAAGTCCAACACATTCTCTAAATTCTTTGGCAGTATGAATATGAGCATTTTCTTTACCAACAAACCTGAGTTGGAGTTCTGCTGCTGATGTAGGCAAGGGAGGCCCAATGAGTTCCTGCCTTAGGTCATGTGTGTTGACTTGTACTTTTACATACGTGTATGTCTGCTTTACCAGTAAAGCTTACGCTGGTACAGGATGAGGAGGGCAAATATAGGATGAGATTTCTTCCTTAACTCAGACTGATCGCAGACCTGCAGATCTACGCAGTCACGCCCATCCCCGAGAGCCAGGATGTGCTGCAGAGGGACGGCGTCCCAGACAACATCAAGAGCTTCTACAAGGTCAACCACATCTGGAGGTTCCGCTATGACCGGCCCTTCCACAAGGGCACCAAGGACAAGGAGAATGAGTTCAAGGTCAGGGGTCAAAAGTCATTGGGAGGTCACACAGATATATATTTCTGATATCTACTTTCTATCTGCCACCCTTCTCTCTCTCCTCATTTATTGATTCATTTATTTATAGCTGTCTGTGTATCTCCCACTCTCTGTCTCTCTTTGCCTCTAATATTCTCTTAGTCTGTGTAATGTGCCAACTGTTTTATCATTCTCTGATATTTATCTCTATATCTTATTTCACTGTCTTTATCTTTGAATATGTGTGTGTTCACCCAAGTGTAAAAATGTGTGTGTGTGTGTGTGTGTGTGTGTGTGTGTGTGTGTGTGTGTGTGTGTGTGTGTGTGTGTGTGTGTGTGTGTGTGTGTGTGTGTGTGTGTGTGTGTGTGTATGTGGTTGGGTGTATCTGCTGCATGTGTGTGTGAGTGTCTGAGTGAGTGTGTCTGTGTGTGCTCAGGTGCTCTGCTGTGAGGCTAATTAAAGTCAGCAGGGCCAGAGAGTCTCATTACACCATTACACACTCACACACACACACACACACACACGCACACACACAGAGCCCCCTCTCCACACGTATCCTCTCCTCACACCCACCTCTCAATCTCTTCTCTGAATAGAAAATAAAACTGCGGATCATATCTGCCTGAGAAGGTGCTCTTCCATCAGGTGTGGAACTGTGTTTTGAAAATGAACTCTTTAGACTGCCGAGATATTTCATTTCGGAATGCCATAGAGAACTCTCTCACACACACACACACACACACACACACACACACACACACACACACACACACATACACACACACAAACACACACTCACACATAGACACTCATGCACAGGCATACACACACACACACACACACACACACACACACACACACACACACACCACAGCTCTCTCTGCACTATGCTGCAGAGGAAAGGCTGGCTTCCTAACTTCATTAGCAGACAGGAATGACATTGTATCAGAGCAAAGCAGACATTTCTGGGTTGCGTTATAAACCTTCTGTTTCAGGAGTCTAGTCCGTCTTATTAATTCCATTGTGCTTGATCTGAATGACAGATACTTTGCCAAGATTATATTATATATTATATTTAGATATCTTTTGGAGTTTATTTATTTTGCAAAAACATATTCAGGTCTGACCATGGCTTAAAAAAGAATTTGACATTGAGATTTTTTGGGGAGCTTGGGTCAAAGCAAAGCCAGAGTTTGGAGTTTGGAGAGTTTGTGTGTGTATGTGTGTGTGTGTTGAGGTCATGATAAGGGTAGGCTGTGTGGTGAAAGTCTCTTTACACCAGAAAAATGCTGTTTGTTCATTGCCTATGGTTTCCAGTGTTTGTGTGTGTGTGTGTGTTTGTTACTAAGCATGTGTTGTGCTTATGCAATATGTGTGTATGTGTGTGTTATATGTGTGAAAATATGTGTGTATTTGTCCTTGAGATACTGTGTGTGTGTGTGTGTGTGTGTGTGTGTGTGTGTGTGTGTGTTGTATATGTGTGTAACCGTGTGTGTGTTGTGCGTTCCCAGAGCCTGTGGGTGGAGCGCACCACCCTGACCCTGGTGCAGAGTCTGCCGGGCATCTCACGCTGGTTTGAGGTGGAGAAAAAGGATCTGGTGAGTAGCACACCCACCTGTGGCATTATGGGGAGGTCAGATGAATGTATCCACAATTACAAAAACAAATGGACCAAACCTTTCCTCATGGCGCAAAATATGGGTCCAAGCCTTGACAAAATTCACAGCAAAACCAGTATCCTTCATTTTAAGATGATAGATAGATAGATGCTTTGGATAGTCTTCATTCTGGTGCCGTCCATTTCCTGGAGATTGCTCCTAGTTGTGGCTCAGATCTGTCCGAGATCAGAAGATGCTGCATGCCTGATGTAGATCAGGGCCATGTCTGTTAAAGGGGCCTGTAATTTGTCATGGAGAGGCTTCCCCATGCTCTCCTCTCTAAAGGCGTCTCTGTTCTGATCCAGGTGGAGGTGAGCCCCCTGGAGAACGCCATCGAGGTAATCGAAAACAAGAACCTGCAGCTGCGGACACTCATCACCCAGTGCCAGACCCGACAGATGCAGAACATCAACCCACTCACCATGTGCCTCAACGGGGTCATCGATGCCGCCGTCAACGGGGGCCTAGCGCGCTACCAGGAGGTTAGCATGGACAATAATAATGTGGCTAATAATCATAATAATCATAATCATACCACTACTTTTACTAATCATCATCATCATCATCATCATCATCATCATCATCATCATCATAATAATTATATTACTTATACTACTACTAATAATAATCATAATAATCATAATCATACCACTACTTTTACTAATCATCATCATCATCATCATCATCATCATAATAATTATATTACTTATACTACTAATAATAATAATCATAATAATCATAATCATACCACTACTTTTACTAATCATCATCATCATAATAATATTTATTATATTACTTATACTACTACTAATAATAATCATTATAATCATAATTATAATAATATAATATTTATCAAGGGGGAAAAAAACCTTAGTGCTAAGGAGGTGAAAGTAGGGAACCAAAAATGAAAGTACATTTTTTTAATTAGCCTGCAGCTCCAACACAAATCTGTGATGTTTCGCCTGACCTTTCTTCTAGACTTTGAGGACCGATCAAGCATTGATTGCAACAGATGCAACACATTAGGAGAAGCCATTGGATAAAACTAAAACCATTGACTTGAATGAGCAAAGGACTAACCATGGACTAGATACCCCTATTTAACTTTGTTTTTCAAAATGAACGTGAATATGTATGTCCTAAATCATAGGTAGGTCAACAGGTAGAACAAGTAGCAGCAACACCAGGGTTTAGCTTTTCATTCCGCAGAAACACCAGCCAATAAAGACAACATAAACTGTGGTCTACTTTTCATCCAATGCCAGTTGCTAGGAATAAAAGATTACTGCTAAATGAATACACACACACACACATATGTGGGTGTGTATGTTTTCCATCACAAATGGTACGGTACAGTAGCTTCAGTTTCTTAGTACCAGCCAGCAGGTATGGTTTGCCCTTTGATTAGTGAATGGCTCCCCAAGCTAAATGCGTCTGATGGCTAAACATGCTTGCTAGTTAATTAGCCCACAGTGTTATCTGCTTAATTGGCACCTCAACAACACCCAGCCTTGATATCTAGCACAGCGACACAGAGCAGAGTTGTTTTCCCAGCCACCGCCAACATCACCCATCATTTTCACACTTAACGCATTGAGAACACTGCTGGAAGTGGCTGCCCTCACCTCTGCCTGCATAAAAAAAGAGAAAAACCCTTGAATATAGGGCCTGTTGAGAATCAGTGCCATGTGAGCAGAAAATCCATACTGCATAAAAGGCACCGAGAGAGATGTGGGGAGTCACGTGTCGCCGGGAAAATAAGCCTCTTTCGAGAGAGCGCACTCGTCCAACTGTTGCATAGCAACCCCCCGTTAATAGTGGGCTTTTGCTCACCTCAGAGGCCCTGAAAGGTTTTGCGCGGAGAGTAAAGTGTCTTTCTTTCTTTCGTTCTTCTCCTTGCCTGTGGGTGTTTGTGCTTCTCTGTCGTCGTGTGTGTGTGTGTGTGTGTGTGAAAGAGAGAGTGTGTACGTGTTTGTGTTTGTCTGTCCACTTGTGTGTGTGTGTGTGTGTGTGTGTGTGTGTGTGTGTGTGTGTGTGTGTGTGTGTGTGTGTATGTATGCGCATGTATGTGTGATGGCCATTTTCAGTCTGTGTCTTATGCCTCTTTTACACCCACTCACAATGTGACAAACTGCTCATGTTTCAATTTGCTGCCACATTAAAAGTGCAAGGACTTTGCACGCAAAGTACCACGCACCATGCTTAATAAAAGCATTAATTTATTTGCATTGTGCTAATGATTTCAAGGCCCGTTTTGTGCAGCCTTGGACCACACACACACACATACACACACACACACACACACACACACACACACTCACCACCACTACCACCAGCCCCCCAGCATTAATATTTAAATGCATGACTTCAATTTGAGTGCCTGCGGGGCTGGAGGAGAAATCCAGTCTGCTTTCGCTCTCATTTGCAAAGTGCTTCATTTTTAATTGGGGCTTTCTAATGATTTTCAGACTCACTTGACAGCTAGTCTGGTTCCCCAGCTTTTAAGCATGAATGTTTTTTTTCTTCCTTTTTCTCTTCTTTTTGAAGTGACTTTTTAAACATATCATACTTCTTTTTACATACTCTCTCTCTCCCTTTTTCACATGCTCTCTCTCTCTCTCTCTCTCGCTCTCTCTCTCTCTCTCTCCATCTCCTTTTGCGTGCTCATATTCCACAAGCTCACTCAATACATTGGACACTGTCTGGAGGGCGCCTTCAGATCAATGCTTTTTTGGTAAACACATGGTTGGCTGACATTTACTTTTGAATAAAGCAGCCCTGCATCTCTCACTTCACAGTTTGTTTGCCAGACCTGGAGATCCTGCCTGAATCTTTAACGCCTCTCAGACAGTGCATGAACTCTTAACCCCTCTCTCCAAACCTCACTGGTGTGTCTTGGGGTATTAGAGGAACAGTCAACCAACAGTTTGGAAAACTTCCATGTTTGTTACTGTAACCTTACTCTGAGTATAGTACAGTATATAGTAATTGTAGAATAGAGTATACATCTATATAACTCTAAACTACAGCTATTTTCCATTGGTTTACTGTAGCAATCTGAGTATAAAACTCTCTGTAGCTATAACTCTAGCTTTGGCAACAGTGTATCGAAACTGTCATGCTAATAAATCAGCTTTGAATTAGATTTCCCAGTTAGTGACGAAAGATAGGTGAATG
>NC_137912.1:17847468-17879968 GCF_963457725.1 Sprattus sprattus
AAAGGTTTTAGAAAAGCACAAGTCCCTTAGGAACACTGTCAAGAAATTCAAGCCAAATATTTATGGGAGAGAATAGACAGAACCGCAGTGTGTTTTTAATCTCTACACTCTGCTCGTCTGATGCAAACGTGACATAATTTGACATATCCCTGAGAGACTTGTAGAATCCTTTTAATTTATTCCTGATTCCTGTCTCCCTGAAACACACACTAACAAACACACACACAGACACACACACACACACACGCGCACACACACACACACACACACCACACACACACACACACACACAAACCACACACACACACACACCCCTTGAGTTGCTCTCGCTGAACTGACACTGTAGTCTAGACAAGTCTTGAGAGAAAAAAAGAAAAAGAAGAAGAAAAAAGGCAACACAATGATAGTTTCAGTATAAGGTTGAGAAGAGTGTGTGCATTCTGGCAGTAAACTCACCTCTTTTAACACACAGAGATGACACAGACTAAAGACATACACCACTGACACACATTAATGACACACTAAGCACTCACTCATCTAAACTCTATTGTCAATTTTTTGACCTTGACTGTTAAGCATTTTGGCGTCGACTGCTAATGTTTTTGAAATGTGCCTTGCATAAAAATGATTCGACTCTTAAGGGAAGATAAAACCGTCGGCAAACCCAGAAGTGCAAGTAGAGTCAGGAATGGGCTGAATCGTTTCCCAACTTTGATTAGAGCTGGGTTTTGTGCAAACACATATGCTATGCTGGAAAGGACGGGTAATGTCTGCTGGTGTGATGACTGTGTTTGACGTGTCATACGTGTTTTGTACCCTGAAGTCGTCAGGCCTGCCGCAAGTAGCTGGAGTCTTGACTGTGCTAAAGAGGCCAACACACTGCCGCCAACTCCTGACAGGTTCTTAGCTCCCCCTATCCCTCCTAGGCCACCGTACACAGGTAAAGAAAACTGCTTAAACAACAAAATCTCCGACTTTCCGACTCTCAGACGCTGAACTAACGTTTCTCTTTTTTCGACTTTTGACTGAGTTTCTGTCCTCCTCCGCCGCCACTCTTCTCCTTTTTTAAGTCTCTTTCTTCTCTGGAATGTTCCCTCCTCCTGTTTTTTTTTTATTTCTTTCTCATTTCCGATGAATTCCAATTTTCTGGCTGTTGAGGATTTACTCTGCCTCATCACCAAAGTCTTACCAGCGACAATTAAGGTTGAGGAGCGAGCCTGCATCTCATTTGTGCTGCTGCTAGTCCGGCTTTGGCCGCCAGAAATGTGGTTTGAAAATCACCTCGGCACCCGCTGGTCTCCCCTCCCTTCAAACGGATCAGCCAGGAAGACATGAAGGGAAGCACGGCTAGGAATACTAAAAGAAAATGGAGTTTTAAATATGACACAGGAGAGAGAAAAAAAAAGCAACTCTTCTTAGGGATTTCTCTCTTTTTCTCCTCTGCCTTTTCCTTCGTTCTCTCACACCCCGATTTCACACTTTCACAAAACACACACACACACTCACACCATACACCTTTTTCTCAAGTCTTGTCTTGTCTTTTTCTCAAGTCCTCTCTTTTCCTCTGGCTCTCACACCCTTTTTTCTCTTTCACTTTCTCCTCTCCCTCTCCCTCTCTTCCCTTCCCTCTCTCTCTCTCTCTCTGTCTCCTGTCTTACTCTTCTCTCCTCCTTAATCCTGGCGTGTCCTTTCCCATCGCTAGCGTTCAGCATGCCGCTAACCCTTCCTCTGGTTTGAATCTGCACCACACCTCTGGGCCTCATTAACCGCCACATGCGCATTAGCCGCCTGATGTCACACACACTGCACCTAATGTCCTCCTCCAGCTATCCGTACTGGGGTCCGAAAAGCTCATTCACAGCTCCCGCTGGACACACAGAGAGTTTTTTTTGTGTTTGTGTGTGTGTGTGTGTGTGTGTGTGTGTGTGTGTGTGTGTGTGTGTGTGTGTGTGTGTGTGTGTGTGTGTGTGTTCTCCCGAGCCTTGTCTGGTGGAGTGGACAGCCAGGGCATTAATAGAGCACATTGCCCTGAAAAAAGAACAGCTGCTGGTGTTTAAGCAGCTTAGAGAAAGAGAGAGACTGTGTGTGTGTGTGTGTGTGTGTGTGTGTGTGAGAGAGAGAGAAAGAGAAAGAGAAAGAGAAAGAGAAAGAAAAAGAAAGAGTCCTTTGGCGATGCTTCAGCCTTAATTCTTCACTTGGCACAGTGGAACTGTGTGAAGTTGGGAAGTTATGACTGGACAAGAGCGCCGTTAGTCTCAGTGTTTAAATGCCTGTCTCTTTCTTTCCTTCTCTCTCTCTCTCGCTCTTTCTCTCTCTCCCTCTCTTTTTCTCTCTTATCCAGTGGGCTCTCCTGCCAAGAACACAAGATCACAGTCCCCCATCCCAACGTTACGCTCTCCACAAAAGGTTTGTTCTCCACTTGTGTGTGTGTGTGTGTGTGTGTGTGTGTGTGTGTGTGTGTGTGTGTTTGGCTCGTAATAAGTCGTAGTAGGTCAGAAGAGATACGGTAAAGTTAAGTTTTGGGTTTGTGTGTGTGTGTTAGAGTACTTCCCGGTTAGGTTAGACCACTCAACACACACACACACCTTCACAAATACACAATAGACAAGAACAAATCCACACACAACATACATATACACTTCTGTACTTTACTTTAAAAACACACACACCACCTGTGAAGCTGTGGTGTTTCCTGTTGTGTTGATTGTTTTTGTGTAGTCCTGGAACAGCCACAAAGCAACAGCAGGCACTATTGTGTGTGTGTGTGTGTGTGTGTGTGTGTGTGTGTGTGTGTGTGTGTGTGTGTGTGTGTGTGTGTGTGTTAGGCAGGAGGAAAGGTGAAGCCCTGGGGTGTCAGCGGGGAGTGGTGTGTGTGTGTGTTTGTGTGTTGACGTGGGCGTGTGTGCGTCTGTGTGTGTGTGTGTGTGTGTGTGTGTGTGTGTGTGTGTGTGTGCGTGTGACAGGACAGCATGCTCTCAGAACAGACTCACTTGCATGCTGGGTGACAGAGAGCTGCCCGTCAGGACTCTCTGTGAGCAGTCAGCCATGGCCCACTCCAAACAAACACACACACACACACACACACAGACACACACACACACACCAAAGTGAGTCAGTCAGTCAGATCATGCTGAGCTGTCCCTGGTCCGTCAACAGGAAACTGACAGGCGGTCCCATAAATATAATGAATATAGAATTTCAATGTGAAATATGGACATCCACCCACTGTAATATTTATTTGAGTGTGTGTGTGTGTGTGTGTGTGTGTGTGTGTGTGTGTGTGTGTGTGTGTGTGTGTGTGTGTGTGTGTGTGTGTGTGTGTGTGTGTGTGTGTGTGTGTGTGTGTGTGTGTGTGTGTGTGAGTGTATGTGTTTGGTATTCAGCAGAGAATCCAGTCAGTCAGTTTGACTGGAGTTTCCAGCTCTGTTACTAGTTGACATTAGAGAAGAAAAAAGAGGGAAACTTACACAGTGCGTACGTACAGTATGTGAGTGCTTGCGTGTATGTGTGTGTGTGTGCGTGCGAATGTGTCTGTTTTGTGTAGTTTTGAGCATAAATAGGGGAGTCTTTGAAATGTTAATCAATGTGCTACGTTTTGTGCTACGTGTGCTACGGTAATCAATGTGCTACGTTTTGGTGTATGTTAACTGTTGTGTCGGTGAGTGTGTGTACTGTATAATTTGCGTGTCTGTATAATGGTATACATATACAATTCTTGTATGTACGCATTGGTGTGTGTTTCTGTTAGTTTATTTATTGCAATTTGTCTGTGTTTTCATTTAAATATTTTTTTTTTGGCTAAATGTGTGTGTGTCCCTATCTGTGTGTGTCTCCAGAGCTCAGCGCCTCCCTTCACCCCCTCACCCACTGAGTGCCAGTCGGCTGGCCTGGTGTCCAACTCACCGGCGCTGTCCGGCAGCTACAGCAGTGGCATCTCCTCCCTGAGCCGTTGCAGTGTCTCGGAAGCTTCCGGAACCGAGGGCCCCCCAACCGGACCGGGCTCGGGCTCAGGTTCGAGCAGCGGTCACGGCGATGCCGCCCCACTCCAGCCCCCCAGCACCCTGCTGCCAAACTCCGCCTCCAGCGGTCTGGACGAGCTGGGTCCGCGCCGCGACAGCAAGACCCCGCCTCCGTACAGCGTTTTCGAGCGCTCCAATTCCCGCCGGCCCGTGCCCCTCCCCCACAGTCTCTCTGTGCCCCCCCAGGTGGATCCGCCAGCACTGCCCCCCAAGCCTCACCAGATGCGCTGTGCCAAGCCAGACGCCGACCCTCGGCGGCCCCCCATCGAACCCCCCCGTCCGCGGGCCCTGCCCAGAAAGGTATCCCAGCTCTAGGGGGCTTTTGGGAGGAAAGAAAAGATCAAATAGTTGCCATTTTTTTGCACTTTCGAAAAAAAGAATGAGAACTCTTGGTTCATGGATCTCAACTTGTTCCCTGAAGGTCACCTGATAAAACTGGACCCATTGAGAAGGTCACACATTTAGAACACAAAGCGCAACGGAACCGTAGTGATCAGGCTGTACAATTCTGCACTTTCAGCTGGAGGACAGCAGCACCATACAAAAACGTCAAAACCACACTCAGTTTTCATTTTTTTATTATTAGGGCAGTCAAGAACCAAGAAGAAAAAAAAGGAAACAATTGGCTTTTTAAATAGGTGTTGAGATCCCAATGTGTGTACATATTAGTGAGTTTCCAGACAGATGTTTTTGCCTTAAGTGTCAGACGCAGTCTTTTGATTGAGTGTCTCAGCATCGGCTGTAGTTTTGTCTGAAATGATTTATAATGGTGCTAGCAGTACTCTCCTATTCATTCCTGCACAACAGCACACACCTCACCTGATAGACCACTGAAGCTATTTTCGGCATTATTCCTTCACCCCCACGATTACAGTTTTTACGAACACACCAGTAGCACAGTGAACACTGCTATTGAGTCATTTGGCTTTAAATGGCTTTAAAATCATTGGGGGAGTTTTCCACAAAAGAAAGAAAGTAATGCACCTGGAGAAACAAGGCCTCTGAACCCATCAAATGATTTTTGTCCTCCTGGAGTTTGAGCAGCGTGCTGGAGACTGTTCACATTTCCCCTATAATCACACTTGAGTGAACAAAGCCCCTTGCATGGGGGTCATGTCATAACTCATACCCCCCCCCCCCCCCCCCCCCACTTCACACACAAAGAACGTCCCCTCCCCCCCGCCCCCAACTATTGTCGCATGATGTGGAAACCGAAACAGACTTGATGAAAGATCTGCTTGACTCTTGTGCCAAAGCAATGGAACATGCAGTGGGGAAACTGAGGGAGATTGGGTGAACAGAAGGAAGCAGGTCCTTACGTGTGTGTGTGTGTGTGTGTGTGTGTTTGAGTGTGCATGTGTGTGTGTTTGAGTGTGCGAGTATGTTTGTGTGTGTGAGCGTGAGTGTGTGTGTGTGCACGGATGTGTGTGTGTGCGAGCGTGCGCGCGCGTGTGTGTGTGTGCATGTGTGTGTGTGTGTGTGGGTGGGCACGTGCACTTGTGCACTGGAAGGAGAGAATGCAGTCTTGTCCTGCCTTAGAGTCGGCGCTGTTGATTATTTGATTTATTTCTCGGTTTTTAACGATTCAACTAATTACAGTGTTGCTGTTATTTTATGATACTTGGGATCAAAATGAGCACAAATCAGATCATGGCTATAATGTCTTTCCCCTTTTCTTTATCTCTCTCTCTCACTCTCTCTCTCTCTCTCTCTCTCTCTCTCTCTCTCTCTCCTTCTCTCTCCCTCACTCACGGCCTCTATGGGTGTAGACTGTACCCACTGCACAGCATGTCATGAAGGACTCTCTTCTAGTTTTCAACCCACTGCCAGAACTCTTAACACACAAGTGGGTTGACACCCATGCTGATGACATCTCACTCTGAAACACGAGGATTCCTTGGCAGTGATACAGCTGTGCATATGTTTAGTTAACTCTGGTCTCCTCCCCTGTTGTGCTGAACAGGCCATCCTTGTCAGTGTCTGTTTTACAGTGATACGGTCATCACTCGGGGCTCGCCTGGGAGTTCGTTAGTCAGTGGGTAATTGATGTTCTGCACATCTGTTTTGTACATTTGTAGAGGAACATACTGATAACTTAACTCAATTCCATTACTGTTTTGTTTGTATTCATTTTAAAGAAATTAACTGGAGTATTATTTCTATGAGTCATTTTTGTAAGGTAATATTTTTTTCTTTCTCCAAATTTGCATTTGTTGTGAATTTTTGGATTAAATATTCACATGAAATCAGTACTTGAGAAATTGTAAATTATATAATGAAGTCGTTGTATGTAAGTATGCCAAATACTGTACCTTGTCTATTAAAATTATTGTACATATTGTGTTTTTAACAAACTGTAGTTATAACAGATTTACAGCTTTGAATGTGAAAACAGCAAATTATAATTATAAATGTCAAATATTTATGTTTTGTGAGTGTAGAGAAACAGAGGTAATTCCAATGTACACCTAACTCATTTGCATTCTAAAATAACTACCCTGTGGAATAAAAAAAAATCAAATTTACTTTGAATTATTCATCCCCCTTCCTCCCACAACAACAAATGCACACGGTTCCGGCTGTCCTCATTGCTTGAAGTTTGTGATGTAAATCCTGCCTTAATTTAGCTGCCACTTTCATTCTGCATCCAAATGTTCTGGAACACTGAGCTGTTCTGTGATTCCAGAACTAGAACTTGTGTAAACAACATGACGCTTCAAAACACTGTGCCACCCAGTCCGCTCTGTCTGTCTCCATCTTACAGAAGTGTTTGTGTAGAGCCACAGAGAGAAAAAGAGTGAACATCATGTCCGTGGATGATAACTCAGTTTGCAATAAATACTGGGTGAATACTGTAGGCCATTGGTAGTAATTCAGATTACAGTAAATGGCATTGAAACACATCTGGTCAAAAACAATCATGTTATTAACCTGTATGACAGTGTCATGGTAAAATAACAGTCACTATTTCACCAGGTCATTCGATCGTGTGTTTTATTACACACTGCGCATACGTGTGTTAAACCGACTCTTTGACCTTGTTTTGGAACTGCACTCTTACCAACTGCAGTTATCACAGTTGCCTAGGTGTTTAAGAACCTGAGGATGCCCTGGGATATAAAGTCCTGGAACACATCCTTTCAGGCTTCCAGGACAAGAGAACAGCTATATATTCTTCATTGCATGGAGATTAGATACGGCAATTACCTGCTACATAATGTAACTCTGTTAAAACACAGGAAACAGAATGGCATCACATAATGTTAAAATAGAATTAACCATTTCCATTGCCTCAGTTGAGTTGCTAAAACACGCATGTTGTTGTCCTTCCAGCGTTTGTTTGGGTAGTTTATCTAGGATCTGGATGAAAAGACCCTTCTTACAGTAACTTTCCAATGACCCACTTGCAGGAAATAAATATGCCCCTTATGTCTCTGTGTTGCAGATGGTAGAACTTCAGTCAGGTCAGGGCCTTTAGTTTCGATGAAGCTTTGAGAAGATGCGCCCATGGCAGAGGCATTTACACATTCTCACATTCTCGATCATATATTCAGTCTGTGTGTGTGTGTGTGTGTGTGTGTGTGTGTGTGTGTGGTATATGTTTGGGGGCTGTGGGACGGGCTCAGTGAGTTTCAGAAAACGAGAAGAAAACGCAGACATCTAATTAATATTCCTCTTGCTGTAGTGAGGGGAAGAGATGAATGCATAATTCATGTCATTTCTGTTTTGAAGAAGACCCGTATCTTCCAGTATATTACAGCACATTGTTGTGGGGGGGGGGGGACTCTGCAGCTTCCGGCTGTCACTGAGGGTTTGTAGCATGCCTGGGGATCTGCCAACTGCAGGGCATTCTGCAGAAACCAAGCACTTCACTTGTCAGATAAAGGCATAATTGTAACAGTTGCTGTAATTTGACAGCGCTAATAGCGGATAGTAAAAGGCACAAAAAGAAATCTGTCTAATCCCAAGTTTCCTCGCAAGAGGAAGAGAGAGCAGGGTTTTTTCTTCAGTTGGCTGGAAAGTCAGGCTGTGCTGCTGCAGATGGGTGTTTGGCTGCTTTTGTGGACAGTGTGAATTAGGCGTACAATGTCCTCATACTGCATTCTTTTGAGTCAAACTGTCACACATGGTGGAGCTGAAATTGGCTGGGACACAACAGAAAACCTGATGCAGAGAGGGGAGAAAAAAATCTAGGACACGATGCACTTTGAATGCCGCATGTTTTTTTTATATCGCACTGATAGTTAAGTGGGGTTGTTTTGATGCTAACCATCAAACCTTGATGTTCCTCTGCTTCTAATAAAGAATTACATCAGGGAGGATGCGAGCGTATAATTCTACGTTGCCGTAGGCATGTTCTAGGATAATACACAGCCCGAGAGAAGCTCAAGGTGTTTTTCTCACCGGGCGAATCTCGCCGGAATAACGATAGGCTCCGCGGCACGACGGGGAGCGAGATCAGCAGTAAGAGAGGAAAATTTCAAAGAGTGCTTCTGGATAATAGATGGGCTTTTTATCCCCCTTATTTCCTATATCAACTCGGTTGTGTTCACGGCTTATGGGGTTTTACCTGTCAGCGTCATGCACTCAGGTTATATAGTGACGCTCTCACTCTCTCTTTGTCTGTATCTCTCGCTCGCTCTCCTTCTTTCATCTCTCATCTAGAAAAAGTACATTTATGTCACATTTCAAGCCGCAGTGGTTTGTGAATATTACATTTTCCCTGACAGGGCCAAACCTTACAAATGAAATTGGATTTCCAAGAGACTTCAAGTTATTTCCAAACCCACAGAGTGTTTATCTATTTATTTATCAGCATTTTGGTGAGGGAACAAATTAATAAGGAACCAGTGCTGCAGTTTAGTGACTAAGAAGATGAGTTAGGGGTGCAGGCATTGTGTCATTCACCACCTAGAGGGTCGTGGTTCAATGCGTATAGTCACTGACCAAACTGCGGTATTTGTAGAGTTGGGGATGAAAACGCGTTTCTTCATTATGTTGTTAATTCATCCCACCAGTGACATTTCTTGATTTGTGCATTATTAACGCCACCAGACCCGACATGTTCAAGAGCCACGTGTGGTACGTTAGGAACCTTGTTGATATGAAAATAAGGATTCTCAGTTTTTTTAACATGGGCGGACAGTACAGTTCTCAAGGCATAATTGGACCAAAAGCCCTAAGGATTCTGACTATTATACAGGTGTATAAGAGTAGCACTTCAAACAGGTTGGGTTTGATTCAGCCCCACTCACTCAAGGGTACCACAGAGGAGAAGCCCATTGAGAGAGGAATACATTATATCTTGCGCAAACTGTTGATAAGAGACAATTGACACTTAATATGTCTTTTATTTGCCCTGGGCATGATGTGAAACGCAACGTTTTTGTGACGCCTTCTTGGGTTTTCAGACAACTCTTCTGTTAAGTCTATGCTCTGACGGCAGTTCGGCACACCCCCCAGTCTCATCATCAACATTTAGTTTCATAATTTCACTCAACTATAAGAGTGTTGGAGAAAGAGATATTCAGTTGGTGTCATGAATAGAAAATCTCCCCTTTTTGCTTCTCCATCTTTGTCTGTATCCATCTTCCTTTCATGTCTGTGATCTGTCTCTTTCTCTCTCACTTTCTCTGATTGTTCTAAACTCAAACAAGCAAACCCTCTAATATACTTTCCACTTCAGCTTCTTCTTGAGCTTCTGAGACCAAAGACATGCCTTTTTATCCATCTTTTTCTCCCTTTGTTCCTAGCTCTCTCTTCACGTCCATCAGTAATTGCCCTTGTATATGGTGCCTGAGTGTGTAGGTTGCATAAAATAGACGCGACGATATCAGCGTTCACCATTGAGCCTCCACGGCCTTGGCTGTATTGTTTCATGTTGCCATGGCAAACATGTACGTATGAAATATATATGGCCCTACTTGAGAGAAGAAAGATGAAGTAGACCCAGCATTAAGAATCAACCAACAGTCTGGATCCTCAACACTCCAGAAGTGAATAGAGATTCTGGGTAGCATCTCCAAGAGAGCAATTTCCTGGAACTGCCAAAGCGCCCATAGGTCCGTCAAACAAACCAGCATCATCTGTGTACTGTGTTATCTCCTCCATCTCAATTGCCAATGACAGTATCAGGCCACGCATTGTATTAAGCGTCCTTGTGTATTTAATACTTAATGCATCAAGAAGTTGTGTACTTGTCATGTTAGTTCATGTTGCCACCTAGATGGAGAATGCCAGTGAGCTGGCAGACGACCAAAACCACAACTTCTCCCTCATCTCAGCCCGTGTTTTTGATTGTTCATGGTAGGCCATCCACATGACCCTGATGGTGTGAAGTGCCATACTGGCATATGGTCAAATCTAAGATATTCACGTTCACTTTTATATCAAGCAGAGGGTCGAAGGGGAGTAGTTAGTTCCCTGTTTGTTTATCTGTAATGCTTCATAGTAGGTCAATACTCTGCAAACAGCATGATGCCTCTTTATAATGTTATTTCAGTGCAAAGGACCGACCTCTTGGCCTTGTGGACAAGACAAAAATATCTGTTGCTGTTGTTGTTGCTGCTGTTGTTGTTGCTGTTCTCAGGTTTCGCCCGGGGAAAACCGCAGAGATGCCACCGACAGCCCTCGCATCGATTTCCTGCCCATGTCGCCTCGCAACGTGTCATTAGAACCACAGTGACATGTTCGCACCTGGCCTCTGAGGGACTTGGTTGCTCAGGGTTACCGTTGCCTGGATGCTGGTCGTAGCACTCATTTCTCTCTATCCTATCTGTCCTCCTGTTCGGGTACCACTTTTACTTTGAAACATCGATCTAGCCAGTGACTCCCTAACGTGAATGTCTGGGAGGTGATGTCCAGCAATGTGTGAGTGGATCTGTGTGTGTGTGTCTGTATCTTTTAAACATAGTGTCTATGAGTATGTCTGCTTGCATATGTGTGTGTCTGTGTGAGTGTGTGCGTTTTTGAGTGTGATGTCTCCAAAAATGACCACAATGAGGTGAGAACAAGTCTATTGTATGGTAGAGTCTTAGAAAATAGAGAGTAAATTGCTCTACCCCAGGCCCAGGAAAGATGCCACCCCTTAATTAAGCAGTCATCACGGGAAAATCAATCTAGCCTTTAGCACCTCCTGCAGTAAGACTGCTGGATGGAAGGGGATCAATGCAGTATCCCCACCGGGCTCCTTTAGCCCTATCCATGCTCCCGTTTGTCTGGGCGCTGGAAGCACAGGGTGGCTTTGTGCCCTGATATCACTGTAATTGCGCTGGCAACGCTGTGCAGGGCTTTTCGTTCAGGCATAACGGAGGGCACCCCCAGATTTCGGGTGGTTTCCTGCTAAGCCTGGGGTTCATCTCCAGGTGGGACAAGCAAGTGTGTGTGTGTGTGTGTGTGTGTGTGTGTGTGTGTGTGTGTGTGTGTGTGTGTGTGTGTGTGTGTGTGTGTGTGTGTGTGTGTGTGTGTGACTGAGAAAGACAGAGAGGTAGGGGTGTGTCGTCCAGGACAATGCCATAGAGAGGCAGAAAACGGAGAACTCACAGGAGTAGAATGTGCTGTTCACCTCAAAATGTTGCTGTATTTGCCAATGTTGCCAATGTTGCTCAAACCATAATGAACATGAAATATTGTAATTACATTAATTAAATATAAGGCTTTGAATCAGGATATAAAGGAAATAAAAAAATCTATTTCCTATACCAGAGCCTTACATGATAATTTAGTAGCTACATATTAATGTCATCAATATTGAACAGTAATGTGTTTTCTAGACTGCAGGTGTAGGTGAGTCTGAACACACCGTTTTTGCACAACGAACAGAGAGTGGAGTGTGTGTGTGTGTGTGTGTGTGTCACAGCAGGCCAAAGAGTTCATAATGACAGCAGATGCTCATGCTCGGTTCCGCAGCCTGCGACACGAGGTCAGCCATTAGCGCCTTTAACGGCCGCCGCCGTCAATTTTCCACAACCAAAACGCCGTCCAAACCAATCAGGCAAAGCGGTCTAAGCGCTGCGCCTCCGCTCGCCATCGCAAAAGCACATCTGTTTCCTGGAGGGGAGCGATCAGTGGGTGGATTGGAGGGGGAGGGGGGTGTTGGGGGATTGGGGTGGGGGTGATGTTTTTTTTGGGGCAGGGTGGGGCCATGGGGACCCCCGTAGCGGCGGGATGGCGTAGGGTCTCCATCTGTCTTAATCTGTGGGCGTAGCAGAGAGACAGAGAGAGATGGAGAGAGTGAGAGTGAACGAGAATCAAAGAGAGAGAGGGAGAGGGAGAGAGAGAGAGACCCGGCCAATGGGACCCCGCTAAGCACCAGCTGCTTCCTCTCTGCCTCCCTCACCCCGCCAACTGTGCAGGCCTGAAATATTTACTGACGAGCGCGTTAAACGAGAGCAGCCCTCTTCTCTCTCTTCAGCCCTGTTCATCATCTCATCTCTCGCATCGTGCCCAAGTATGAGGAAAGATGCACACACATCCACACACACACACACACACACACACACACAAACACAACTGTGCATGCCTGAAATATTTACTGACGAGCGTGTTAAACCAAACTAGACCTCTTCACTGTCTTCAACAACCCAGTTCATCATCTCATCTCCTACATCATACTTACATATGACCAAAGGGGAAAGGGAGTATTACTGTTGGTATGCACACACACACACACACACACACACACACACACACACACACACACACAGATCGAGAGATACTTACTGACTTCCATGCTTCTGCCTCGCCCCCTTTTCATCATCTGATATATTATACCTACCAGTCTATGACGGGAAAGGTGCATTATTGTTGGGGACTGTGTATCTGTATGTATGTGCATGTGTGGCTGTATGTGTGTGTAAGTGCATGTTTGTGTGTGTGTGAGTGTGTGTGTTTGTCTTCAGTGGTTTCTATACACCTAACACACCCATTCCTAGAAAACATCCGCCTGTGGAATGGATCTGGTCCTGACTTGACACATCTAGAGAATTTCACACCAGATCTTCACAACTGACTGACTGTAACTGTAGTTGTAATGTCACTTACAGAAGAAACCATATGGCATGTGATTAATTTCTTAAAAAAGAAGGTAGGTGGTGTTGTAAATGGGCATGATCTAAAGTTTAATTTAAAATGATTAGATAGGTCATTGTTCTCTTTCATCACTGCTGATCTTTGAAAACACAATGCTTTTGATGTCAACACCTAAAGCACCTAAAGTCCTCCCGATTGGTGGTCCAGACTCTTCTCAGTCGAAGGCTTCCAGACACCATTAACATAAAAACATGAGCAGAGATATAGTTTAGCAACATTGGCAGGCAAACACTTTCACTCCAATAAGAGCTTCAGAGAGAAGTAATTGCATGAAATGCTGCTTCACACAGGACAGACAAAAAAAAAACATCAGATGATTCTTTCCAAGGAGCAGACATAGCATCCAATTCCATTTCACAGAAGACAGACATGGCGTCTGATGTCACTTCACAGGAAGAGAAGATAGGAGAGGAGAGGAGAGGAGAGGAGAGGAGATGCCATCCTCTGCTGCTGCTGTCGCATCCGAGCGAAGAGACACCGCATCTGATGCCCTGTTACCGGGATGCGCATGAGGTGCTGTGCTGCCTCACAGAGAAGAGATATAATCGGCTGCTTACACTTTATCTAAAGGGTGAGTGCATAGCACATTCATAAGACCTTCCATGAATGCTTCATAACACTGTAGAGTGTTGTTGGGCTTCCATGAGTGTGAGTGATGTGGTCTAGTTCAAGTACATCTATGTGTTCAAAGACAAGCCTTTGAGTTACTCTATTATTACAATTCATTTATCAATGTTTCATGAAGCATGAATCAACATCCATACACGAAGTTACAGAACCTTTTAAAGAAATGGCGTGGCCCCTACATTGTAATGCAAACTTCTTTTGGCCAAGTAATTAGTTATTGCTGTATCAAGGTAAAGCAGATGAGCAACATAGTCAAGATTGAGATGGATTCAAGGGCAAGTACCTTTTAATCCAATATTTCAAACAAAATGCTTTTAGTGGATTTATAAATCCTGACAGTGACAGCGTTCATAAGATATTCATAAATTATTCTCGGATAACACTTGGATATTCACTGCAATTTCTCAACATAGGCGGCGCCGTCGTTTGTCACTATGTAAAATTAAAAACATCACACACTTACGGAGCCCCGAAAGTCCTGTAAGGTTATGTTTTCACCAAGTAATAATTATCTTGTGCAAACAAGATACAAAAAATATCACCATACAGGACTTTTGGGGGTCCGTACCGTACAGCATAAATCACTATGATGCACAATACCTCTTCCTCTTCTTCTTGCTACTGTGCTGGTACTGTGGTGGTCTGGTGGCCCTCTGTGGTTGTCTGTAGCGATCAGGTGACCCTCTTTGCATTGAACTGCACAGCATTTTGATTCATTTGGATTTTAATTGCCAGAAATAAGAAAGCATGAATGCATTCTTCTACCCTGCTGGCTCATGAGCTGCGTATGCCGGTGCGGTATAGTGTCTACACTAATTAATACGCTACGTCAAAAACAGCAACCAGGGGCCTGTTCAGCCCTGACAAAACGTAGCAAAACATTTATTTTAACGGGAACAGTGATGCGTTGAAAACCCTGTTGTGTTACCCAAGCGTTACAACTATAGCAGTTGAGAAGCCAATTATTCACATTCTTTTTGAAGACTTTGAAGAGCCTGCTGAAATCGGTTTAAATACATTCTTTTTCAACTTTTAATTCTTATTTGTAAAGGACTTCAATTGGGTCCATTGTGTGTGCTGCCTTATTAATATGGCGGGGTTGAGCTGCATAATGCTCATCAGTTTCAAGTTTCTATGTCCCACATTGTTTCACACACACTTAAAGTAAGTATAAACAGTACTTGCTTTAGATCGTAGGGCTGCAAAAAAAACTTTGGATAATGTGTGTTAAATAGTTCGTCAAATGATAGTATATTATTTTAAATGATAGATTTGATTTGAAATATTATTTTTATATTATTTGAAATGATAGATTTTATTTGATTGATTTTGAATCTTGTAATCAATATTATTACCAACCCTGGTTCACAGTATGATTCATGTAAAGTATATTTATAATGCCTTATGCGTTTCAGTGTACTGTAAATGAAGTCATGACCTTGACTGGCATCCTGCTGGACTCCCTCCATCTTATCCACCCTCCACAGAGATGAACCCAGCACCCATGGTGCAGAGTGGACGAGGTGCATTCCCCTGTGGATGATGGGGCCACACCAGCCCTGACTGGGTGCAGTGTTCTTGGGGTTCCTGTATGCTGATGTAGGGTATGCAGTGTTGTTGGGGTTCCTGTATGCTGATGTAGGATATGCAGTGCTGTTGGGGTTCATGTATGCTGGTGTGGAGTATGCAGTGCTCTTGGGGTTCCTGTATGCTGATGTAGGGTATGCAGTGCTGTTGGGGTTCCTGTATGCTGACGTGGGGTACGGGCGTAATTCACCCAGTCATTTCTCTCATCTAGGGGCTGCATTCTATCCTGTCTATCTCGTCCTCCTACCACCGACCCACCCACCGACACACACACCCACCACACACACACACACACACACACACACACACACACACACACACACACACACACACACACACATTCACTCCCCGCCCTCTGCCCCTGCTTCCCTCATTTGTAATTGAATTTCTCCACGACCCCCCCCACATCTCTCGCTATTTGTTTTTATCTCTATCTGGCTTCCACCTATAGGTCTGTTTCTCCACTCTCTATTCTCTTTATTCTTTCATCCTATTTTCTGTTTCTCTCTGATCTATTTTGTTTATCTTCTCTCTCTCTCTCTCTCTCTCTCACTCTCTCTCTCTCTCTCTCTATATCTATATATATATATTCTTACCTATTTTTTTCTTTCTCTTCTTATCTCTTCTTCTTCAAACTCTCTCACAGTCCGCTCTTTTCTTTCTTCTGTCGCTCTCTTCCTCTTTCTGTCTCCTTTCTCTTCATCTGTCTACTCTCTCCCTTCTTCTCTTCTCCCTCTCTCTATGCTGTCTTTCTCTTTCCACTGACCTTTTCCTCACTGGCTGTGGTAATGAGGTTAGGTTGCTGGCACTGGGGCGCGACCCATCGTGGCCGGTGCTCTCAGCAGGTCACCAGGCATCCGTTTGAGATCGCCGACCGACCGCCGACCTCGTTAATGAGATTAGCACACCATTGATCGGCTTTAATCCATTCATACAGTATCTGTGCATCTCTGTACAGTAATGAAAATTGACCTGAGCAGAAAAAAAAACAGACACGGAAACACAGGGGCTCTGATCACTGTCATTGGGAACCGGAAATGCTCAAATTCAGCGATTTTGATAATAAAAATGCTCGAAATGATCGGAATCATGCAGAAATGACACTCGTAACACAGATAACTAGAGAAATATGAATATGTATTTTACAATACATAAATATATATGATTATTATAATTTAAAAAAAAATATTTGCCTCCCCTGCCTCCTATGACTGCACGTCCCTGCATGTGTGTGTGTGTGTGTGTGTGTGTGTGTGTGTGTGTGTGTGTGTGTGTGTGTGTGAGTGTGTGTGCGCGTGTGTGTGTGTGTATTTGTGTGTGTTTGTGTGTGACAATATCATCTGAGCTGTCCAATGTGTGTGTATATGCTTCTGTGGGAGGGCGATGACAGTCAAATAAATAAACAAACAAACAAGCCAACATGAAAGAAAAGACAAGGAACACGGCATTCCTATACATGGTTCGTCACACACATTTTGCATGTCAAAATCTGCATTTATAGCAGTCATAACAAATCAAAAGCATGTAATGTTTCAGTATACAGCACTTTGACTGACAGATCAAGATCATTTCACACTGAGTAAGAATCACAACATAGATCACAGGAGATGAGACAGTGCTGGCTTGGGATGCTATGTAAAGCACAGACTTTGATCATGCTGTGGAAGAGAAAAAAGACTAATGAATTTATACAAAAGAACAATCTTTGACTTTGACTCCATGGAGAAAGAGAACGACATAGCATCCCAAGACATGCAAAATCTTACATTGGTAGACACTGTCTTTCCTTCTATCTCTCTCCATCTATTTATTCCCCTCTTTCCCTCTCTCTCTCTCCCTCTATCAATCCTCTGTGTGCTGTCATTCCTTTTTCTTTTCTCTCACCATCTGCTCTTCCTATTCTCTTTATACTTTTTCTGTCTATTCTCTATTTATATCTCCTCTTCGCTTCCTCTCTGTCTCTCCTCACTGTCCCTACCTGTGTCTTCTCTTCACCTATGAACTTCCTTGTTTTTTTTTATCTTTTCCTCTACTTTCTTTCTCCCTATCACTCACTCTCTTTTTTCCTTTCTCTGAGTCTTTTTCTCCCTCCCTATATCACTATCAGTCTATAGTCTGCCAGGATCGGTTCACTGCAGTGTCTGCTGTTGAGGTTACACAGCAGTAAGTGAAAAGAGGGATTGTCGAATGTACTAATCCATATTACATTGGAATTACACAAACTAGTCTAGTTTCTCATTAAAAAAACATGTTGTTGCATTGAGCTAACACATGTTGTCACTGCATTCAATGTACCCAACTGAATTTAGTAAGATAAACATTCAGGGTCTCTGGAGAACCTTGCTGCCATCACTTCCTTGCTAAATGTATTCCCATAATACTTTGCAAGAATGTTGAAATAATAAAACTTAGCCATTAGAGTCCCCAAATATTGCCACACATGTGTTAGCTGCTCTTAGATACCAATAAAAGGGTCTGTTAGCATACCAGGCACTGATAATGCTCAAGATCTCAGTGGTTCCCATGTTAAAAACTCTGTGGATATTGTATATTATCATTAAATGTACGCTTTCCTCAGTAAATTCAATACATTATTATTTTCAGTGCACCCTGCCCTAATTCCATATGCTTGCTGTCTGTCAGGCCCCATAAAGTGTCATTGCCGCTGTCCATGGTCCTGATCCCTAATGTTGTTTATAGTTGCTGTCTGTGGTGCTGATTCTCCAACTGCTCGAGGAGCATAGATTGCTTTGTTCTCTGTGGGTGTCTGGCACCACCATCACCATAACATATTTGAAAGCAGCAACAACCGTGATGTGCGCTACATCATTCTAAGTAATCATCATTGCATACTGATGTAATTGGTTGCATACAGGGCTGTTTTATAAGAGATAGTCATTTAGGAACAATTCACATCACTGCACTATGTTGCAGTATGGAGCAAGCACTACCGGGCTCCCTTTAGTGTTATGAAGATGGAAAGTGGAAGATAGGTTATCTGGCTGTTGGCCATAGAATGACAAACAGGGACCACTTGCATACACACACACACACAAACAAACACACACACACATGTGCGCACACACACACACACACACACACACACAAACAAACACACACACACACACATCGCACACACGTCGCACACACACGCACGCACACACACAAACAAACACACGCAGACATACCCATGTATACACATATACACACAAAGAGGTAATGCATTCTGTCATATCCAGGCTTGAGCATAATGCACTGAAGTGGGGCTGTCACAGAGCTATAAAACACACACTTACTCACTCAATCACACACACATACACACACACACACACAGACAGACAGACACACACACACGCACATACACACACACACACACACACACACACAGCGACACACACACACACACACACACACACACACACACACACACACACACACACACACACACACACACACACACACACACACACACACAGACACACAGACACACAGACACACACAAACAGAAATGATCTGTCAGGCCGCTATAAAGCACATGGTGTGCAGACGGACGAGCCCACACTGATACTGATGATGGCATGGTGTTTCCTGGCAGGCCAATAAAAGAAGACATCTCGGGCTGCTGGCACATCGCCCCTCCACCCATAACACACAACGCCCAGACGCCAAGGGTGAGGCTCCAACACACACAGACACTACATCTGTTTTATGTGCAGTCTGCGGGATTTGGGATTTGTGTATGTCTGTTGTCACGTGTGGTAGTGTGTGTACATACATGTGTATGTGAATGTGTTTAGCCTTGGGCGGGAGTGTGTGTGCGTGTGTGTGTGTGTGTGTGTGTGTGTGTGTTTGCTCTTCAGCTGTCCTCTACCTGAAGCTCAGTGAGAGAGGGATGAGCAAGTGTGTGTGTGTGTGTGTGAGAGAGAGAGAGGGATAAGCATGTGTGTGTGTGTGTGTGTGTGTGTGTGTGTGTGTGTGTGTGTGTGAGATAGAGAGGGATAAGCATGTGTGTTTGTTTGTGTGAGAGAGAGAGAAAATCTGATTATGGAATAAACAATGCAGAAAATGGATGCCGATGTATGCAGCATCAAAGACCTTTCTCTCTCTCTGCTTCTCTCTCTCACACACACACACACACACACACACACATATATATAGACAACACTGCCCTCTACAAGGGAGACAGCAGGCTTTAGGTAGGTGTTGTGGGAAGGGAATATTGAATGCTGTTTAGTTGGCTCAGTGTAGCACAGTTGGCAGAGTTTGAGTAAAACAGCATGAAGATCTGCGAGCAATAAACTGTCTGTCAAATACAGAAGAAACTGCTGGCTCTTCTTTTCCAGTCTTAGTACACTTAATACCTTTATGTGTGACTCAACTTTAAACGTATGTTATCGCCCACTGCCAAGGGGACCTTAACTTTTAAGTTCTCTGAAATCCAAGTTAGTGTTGAAACTTTGCCTTGATACTGAAATGTGTGTGTGTGTTTATGTATTCCTGTCTACAGGTCCTGTGTCAGTTGTAATGGTCATATACTTTAATCATCCACATGGTTTTAGTGTAGTATAACAATTTGATGCTAAACTAATCTTACATTTAAAAACATGTCATAATAGAATTATAAATAAAAGAAACAAATTAGGAAAAGCACGTCAATTGTAAAACAGGAAAACATCTGGAGAAGGAAAAGTATATTTTCTCATCGCATTGCACCCAATCAACTCAGGCAACCCTAATAAAGATAACTTGATGACGCTATAACTCATGATGGTAGTAATCTTTTTGAGAGCTTCTTCCACCCATGCCGAACCACGCTGAGCTGCTTTTTTATAGTCGTGGAGTCCTAAGGATTAATGACGACACTTAAAATGATTAGTCTGTGATAGTGCAGGCTACTACACATTAGCTGTTAGTGTTATTGGACTTTTTTTGTTCCCCTAGTTATTACCATCATCCATTTGCAATTTCACACTTTTGCTCCAGTTCTGATTTGTCGCCACCCTCCTTTCTCACAAGACTTTTATTTTGACACTCCCTCACGTATCTGGAACGTCTCACTGGAGACGGGGGAGAAGTGCGAGTTTCACGGGGACATCAGCAGGAAAGCGGAAAAAAAAAAACCCAAAGCCGCTAACATATGGCCTCAGTGAAGTGCATCTCTTCGGGCCCCCTGCTGTTTTTAAATTTTAATTATGATCAGATGCCTCCCTCCCACCACAAGAAACAAAAAAAAAACACGACAACAAAGCGGGTGGGAGACAGCCGCGGTTGTAGTGGGATTCAAGTCCTAAATATAGCCATGCAACCGCTGGGACCGTCACTGCTGTCAAAGACTCCGCAAACGTCAACAACGCGTAGCGTAGCCTCTATGTGTGTGGGGTTGTCATTCCTGGAAGCCCATTCCCCTCTTTCTCAGCGGCGTGCACAAACCAATCTCGACTGGCATCTGTTTATGTAGCGAGTGACTGATATGAAAGATGGTGATGGGAGGGGAGACGGGGGGGAAAAAAGGGAAAAGCAATGTTTGCCATGAAGGCCTTTCTATCTCTCTCTCTCTCCTTCTCTCTCAATCTCCCTCTCGCTCTGGTCCCTTTACTCTCACTCCATCGACTTTCTTTCTGCCTATTTCTTCCCCTCTATCGCTCTCCTATTCCTGCTCTCTCTCTCTCTCTCTCTCTCTCTTGTTCTACATCTCTAACCCTCTCTCTTTCTCTCTATCCCCCCATCTTCTCTGCCTCTCCGTCTCTCTTTCTCAGTTGGTATCTGATTTATTGTGGCTGTTGTGCTGCCGTGGAGGATAGGCATCGCCGTGCACATCTCCAAGGGTGGCCATACCCACAGGGCACAAGAGATGCCAGCATGGTATCAAGCACTTGTCAAACTTTTTCCCCTCTCCCTCCTCCCTCCCCCCCCCCCCCCCATCTCTCTCTCTCTCTCTCTCTCTCTCTCTCTCTCTCTCTGTCTCTGAAATTTGATTATCCAAATCTATGCTGTGGATAGAAGTTACATCCCATCATTCCCTGCTGTTGCGAAGACTGAATCTCTTTTTCTGCTCAGGAGGAAGAAAAAAAAACCTCCCAAAAACCTAAACCAAAAGACAAACGGGAGCCATATTGTGGTGATGGCACACAACTCATTTCACTCTTTCAGCTAAGTGTCACATGTATTTTGGAAGCAATTAACAACAAAGACCTCATCTCATATCACAAGCCTCTGTGCCTACAGTCCTCCCACAGACCCCCCTTACCCCCACCCCCGCCCCACAGTAACACTACTACTTTTCTCCTTGTCCTTTTCCACAGTTTCAGTCCCAGCTGTTTCTGCTCTGTGTGGGAGATCTGTGCGAAGCGGATGCCATCGTTTAACATTGTGTCCGATTGGAAAACGGCGAGGATAATTGCTTTCCGTTCTCACGCCTGTCGTAATGAGAGCCATTCATAACCGCCTTGGGGTGCGGCCACTTCTGGGGCTGAGGCAGACGGGTTGCAGAGAGGAGCGGAGAAGAAAAAGGGAAAAGATGATAAATAAATAAATAAATAAATAAAGGTGAAAAAGCACGCCTCAGATGGAGACTTCCTCTGTCGTGCTGTGAAGAGCACTACAGCTTTTCTTCCCAGCTGCCTGAGCGAAGTGTGTTTCACTGCACACAGACACACAGACACACACACACTCACACACACACAGTTGATCAGACACAGACACAGACACACAAACACACATACTGTACATACAAACACAGACAGATGATCAGACACAGACACACACACGCAGACAAATAATCAAACTCAGACACACAAGCATGCACACACACAGACACACACACAAACACACAGACACACAGAATCTGTCTCAGACTCAGACACGAACACACATATACATACACACCCACCTTGCAAAAAATACTGAACCATCTATTTTATGCACCTCATCTTTCAGAACATCATCATTCAGTTTCATCCTTTCTGAGTGATTTTTACAATATATCAGCAGCAGCTTTAAAGCCCACTACACACACACACACACACACACACACACACACACACACACACACACACATGTAGAGACTGAGCAAGAGAGAGAGAGAGAAAGCGAGAGAGAGATGTGGGCTTTGTGAGTAATCACATACTCTGCACTGTTTTGAAAAGGATGCGTGTATGATTGCGTTCCCTTCACAAGCCTCTGGTCCTTAGTGAATCATCGAGGCAGCTGGCGGTTGGATCTCTCACGTTGACTTAGACAGAGGAACCAGTGAAGGCGCCATCATGTTTATGATCACTGCAGTATGACGCAGGTGCAACTGAAGGGTTTTACTGAGTGGCCCAGCACTTTGTGTGTGAATTAATCAGTGTGTGTGTGTGTGTGTGTGTGTGTGTGTGTGTGTGTGTGTGTGTGTGTGTGTGTGTGTGTGTGTGTGTGTGTGTGTGTCTGTGTCTGTGTCTGTGTCTGTGTGTCTGTGTTATTGTGTATGTATGTGTGTGTGTGTGTGTGTGTTTTATAACTCTAATACCATTTAATGCTCAAAGTGGAGCTCAGTCAGTGCTGGTTGTGACCTCCCCCATGTTTATTATCATGAGTACATTCATGCACTTTAAAATATTATTCAAACACTGGGAAAATGCACAGAATTGCATATAGGCTGCAGTTTTTTTTTTGTTAGATGCTGGGGTGAAGGGGGCCGCATTAATGTGTTGTCCACAGTTGCGTCACGTTTTGATGCTCAAAGCTTTGTTCAGCCTTGAGTACATTTTTCATATTCTAGCAGAGTCTTAGCTCAAAGCCCCCGGGCGCTGAAATGGATGCCTGTTGTGATGAAAGACAAAGGGTCTCTTAAATGACAGCCAACTGTGGGCTGGTTGCAAAGAGTTGTTTACCAGCAGATGTATAAAAGAAAACATTAACGCTATATTGAAGAGTCCATGTATTATTGTTTTTAACTTGTAGAATTGGATACCTTAACTTGGACCTTAACTTGGACAATTCCTTCCACAAAAGAACAGAATATGTGCGTGTGTGTGTGTGTGTGTGGTGTGTGTGCGCGCGCGCCCTTGTGGATGTATGTGAGTGTGTGCGTGCATATGAAAGTGTTTGCATATGTTCCACTTGCTGGTGGGTTTGTGGTTGAGCTCTCAATAATTAACAATTGAACCTCTGCCATCACTGTCAATGATATTATGATAAAGGAGGTAAACTCTCTGAGCAGATGCTTATCTCCTGATGAAGCTGTGCTCTGTCTTCGGTACTCAGGCTCCTGCCTTACGTCTGTGCTGAGATTAGAAAGAAACTTGAAGTCTTTACTTATTGTGAGCGGGTGATAATACGCTAACAACGGGGCTAATGTGTGGCGTCCAAAGCCAGCGGAGAAGGGAAATGAGAAGAGGCAATTTCTGCTCAGGCGAAAAAATCACACCTTTCAAATCTTTAGCGGCAGAATGTGGCCGTGTGTAGTCATTAGCACATGTTTCTGCTAGACACACACACATAGAACACACACACCTTCCTTTAACACGTCCCCTTCACAACTCCCACAGAAAAGCAGGTGATATTTATCCTCAACAGTAAACTAAAATGTACCTGCTAATGAAAGTTTTCACACAGTGAAAGAGATCCTCTCTCTCTTCCTCTCTCTATCTCTATCTATTTTTCTATCACTCTCTCTCTCTCTTTCTATCTCTCTCTATCTCTATCTATTTTTCTATCTCTCTCTCTCTCTCTTTCTATCTCTCTCTCACTCTCTCTCTCTCCTAACATCTCCCTATGTCACTGTTTTCTCAGTAATTGGGGAACTCACAAGAGGCAAATTTCCGATTCTAGAAAAACATAAGAAACTATGAATGAATAAAAACAAATACATTACGTTTAGCTCTAATTGGTAATCGGATCACTTACCTTTTGGTAGATCATTCAGTTATAGATTTAAAGACACAGGACCTGAAACATAATGCATGACTTTCTATTCTAGTAGACCCCAAAAATATGATTCTAAACACTGAAAAAGAGCGTAATAGGTCCTCTTTAATCAATGATTTCAGGGAAGGACAGATAGCTTTGGAAGTATGCCATGATGTCACTGTAACTAGTGGATGGGGTTCTGCTCTGGAGATCCAATAGCACAGCGTGTGTTTAAAAATAAAGAGGAGATGGTTCATATGGAGGGGGACGAGGGAGAGGGAGAGTAAGCAAGACAAGTCTCCTTCCCTGGAGCTGAGATGGGGTTAATGAGAGTGAGGAGGAGAGCAGAGGAAGAGAAAGAGACAGAAAGAGAGAAAGACTGGTAGAGGGAGAGAGAAAAGGGAGAGATAGATAAAGAGAGAGAGTGCCCCAAAAGGGTGATTTTTTGGTGCATAGATTTCTCTACCAGGATGGTAATTATATTACAGTCCAGCAAGGGTCCAGCGATGTTGCCATAGAAATGTCCAAGGGAAACCTCAAGGACCGTAACCTCGGAATGATTCAATCTCTTAAGCACAGGAAGAGAGGCCGGCAACACAACCCCCCACAAAAGGTGTGTGTGTGTGTCTGTGTGTGTGTGTGTGTGTGTGTGCGCGTGTGTGTGTGTGCGCGTGTGTGTGCGCGTGTGTGTGTGTGTGTGTGCGTGCGTGCGTGCGTGCGTGTGTGTGTGTGTGTGCAGGGAGGTATGTGTGCCAGTTGTGTTGCTGTATTTGTGAGTGTGTGTGTGAGTCTAGCTTGCATAAGATGTGTCACTAGCTAAAAACACTCTCCATCAGAAGTGAGTGTGCATTCAGTTAGGCAGGTCCTGATGTTTTGCAACACAGGGCCAACATGATCAATCTTCAGATGGGAGCTCTACTCTGGGCGGTGAACAGATCAATGGTAGCCAAATCTTCTCTTTTAATAGCCTCCCCCCTCTGGAACTCCTGTCAGTCCTGTTGTTCTCCTTCATCTTCTCTCTCTCTCTCTTTTTCTCTCTCTCTCCATTATTCCTTTTTGTGTTTATATTTAGCATAGCAGGTGGGACCGCCTTGGGTAGGCTCTGCAGTGAGGACTGTGTGCCTAAGTCTGCGTGTGAGTGTGTGAGTGTGTGTTTGTGTGAGAGAGAAAGAAAGAGAGAGTGACAGCGTATGGGTGTGTGTCCGTTTTTGTATGTGTGTGTGTGTGAGACAGAGAGAGCGAGAGAGACGAAAGAGTGACAGTGTGTGTTGGTGTGTGTGTGTGTCTGTGTGTGTGTTTGTGTCTGTGTGTGACCTTGCTCTGCAGCTCATGAGGATGTTTAGAAGAGCTGCCTGTCATGTTTTGACTCATTTTTATTGATGGCGTTTATTTTCATCTGTTTCAGCTTTGCCCTCCAAGTTGCCATGCCCCAGGCCTCCACCCATCTCTGTCAATCATGGAAGAGTGTGCGTCTGTGTGTGTGTGTGTGTGTGTGTGTGTGTGTGTGTGTGTGTGTGTGTGTGTGTTTGTGTGTGTGTGTGTGTGTTTCTATGTATATCTGTGTATTTGCATTTGTACTGCATCTGTTTGTGTATCTTTTAATGTGCCTATGTGTGTGTGTTTGCTGGTGTGTCTGTATGTGTATGCGTATGTGTGTATTTGTGTGTATCAGTATCTGTATACATGCTTGTGCCAGTGTGTGTGTGTGTGCAACCTTACTATGTGTGTGAGGGTGTGTGTTTCTGTAGTAAGGCGTAAGTGTTTTAATCTCATTATACTAGATCATGTTTGGCTTGGTAGCTGGCCATTGTTCTGGCGATGCCTATCCCCTTTGGATAAGAGTTTGAAACCACTAGTACCACTACTTTGCAACGCCAGAGCGCATGGTGTATTGGGAAGGAAAGGTGAGTTTAAGTATCCCAGAATGCAGTAGTGGAGTGCTTGATCGCTGTCAATCATCTGTATGGACTCCTCCTGAACTTCATTTCACTAGTCAACCCATTGCATGATCATTAAGAACAAAAAAGCAGGTCTAAGTTGGTAGCTAGCTGTCGTCCTGGGATGGTGAAAGTTCCAATGCTGTTAGCATAGCATGTGGAGTCGGAGCGAGAAGAGACGCTGTGGCCAGAGAATACATGGGCTGACGGAATGGATCGAGAACTCAGTGATGCGGACAGATCCAGCATGGCTCCGGGAAGGGAATGGAGAGGTGGTGGAGGGGAAGGAGACAGACTGGAGAGGTTAAAGCCTGGGCTGAAGGGAGAGGAGGGTAAAAAGGAAGGGAGGGAAAGTGAATAGCAACGCTGTTGCTACCGGAGCTGACTGCTATCCGGAAAGGTTCGATGTGAGCTGCTGCTGCCTCACTGGACTTTGACCCTGGTCTGAGGCTGCTGGCTGGAGATGCGGGGTGCACAAACCCGTTGCTATTCCTGTGTTAGCTAAGGATGCTAGCATTAGCACCTATAGCCAGGGTGATAATAGGAGCTGAGGAGCCTTATGCCCTAGAGCGTACGTTCTGTATTTGTGGATAAAAAAAAGACATTTGTGAATTATTGCATATTTGTGGACTTTTTTTGATGTGTGTACTAAAGCATGAGTAGATGTGTTTATGTGGGTGAGAGGGTATGTGTCTCTGAAAGAATGTGTATTTGTGTGTCTGATCGATAGTGAACATACACTTCACTGTGTGTGTGTGTGTGTGTGTGTGTAGGTGTGTGTGTGTGAGTGTGCTTGGGTTTCTATGCTTTGGCTGGTTTGTGAAGACACCTGCAGCATTGTTTTGGTCTGTTGTAGTGTGTGTTGGGCTGTGTGGTGTTGTGTGTGTGTGTGTACTGGAATGGTGTGTTTTTGTCTGTAATGCATGTATTTAAGTATGAGTAGATGTGTTCATGTGTGTGAGAGTGAGTGTCTTTGTTTGAATGCGTGTGTGTATGTGTGTTTGTGTGTCTCCTGACGCTCCCAGGGGCCTCCCAGGGGCCTCTCCTCCAGACCTGCGGTGCTGACCGTCCGTGTTGAGTGGCCTTGACCCTGCGGGGGCCTGGAAGCAGCACACCTAAAATGGCCGCCCTCTCGGGCCGCAACTCTCTGACCGCCATCGATTCTCCCTCCACCTCAGCACCGCCTGGGACACGTGAGAAACCACCACCACAGGACGAACACCCCAGCTGCCTCAGCTCAATCAATGAGAGGGGGAGAGAAGGAGAGAAGGAGTATGAGGGAGAGAGAGCGAGAGAGAGAGAGAGAGAGAGGAAGAAGAAAGAGGCAGGAGAGAAAGATTATCAGTAGAGAGCAGATGGGCAGTGAAAGAGTGAGGAAGGGAGGAGAGAGAGAGAGTAAGAGACGGATTTTTAAGGGGGGGGGGGGGGGTGTCATAGAAAGGTAGAATAGCGGCAATTGAATATTATTTAATTTTTAAAAGGGGGGGGCAAGTAATTAGGATGTGATGAATAAGCTACTTTTACCCTGAGATGCCCATCCAGGTGTCACTTAAACATCAAGAGAGGACATTGAAAGAAGAGTAAGAAAGAGAAATATTGAAATGAGAGAGAGAGAGAGAGAGAGAGAGAGAGAGAGAGAGAGAGAGAGAGAGAGAGACCAGAGAAGGAGTTAGACCAGAGAATGACACCAAAGACGGTTTATAAGACGGGAGAAAAAAAGAACACGTCCAGTTTTAAGCCAATTTTCTCCTTTGGGTGTGTTTGCCATCTTGAGTGTGGGGGCAAGAGATTGGAGACATCATGAGGGTGAATTGCAATCCAGTGGTGATGTAGTTTTGGGACAATCATCTCCTCTCCCCACTGGGATGAACAGCAGACATTTTCACAGGACTCTCTCTCTCACAAACACACACACACACACTCACAGACACCCTCACACACACACACACACACACACACACACACAAACACACACACACACACACACACCACACAAAAACACACCACACACACACACACACACACAAACATACACACACACACACACACACATACACACTCAAACCAAACACACACACACACACACACCACACAAAACGTACTGTGTCTCTACCTCTTTGCTCAAAAACAATCCATTAATTCTCCTAAACCCTGAAATCAAAGGCATAGTACACCTTTGAAAGGAAGAAGAAGAAGAAGAAGAAGAAGAAGAAGAAGAAGAAGAAGGAGAGTTTAAAGAAGTTACACTCGTAGTAGGGAAATAATAAAAGGAGGAAGAAGAGAAGAAGTAGGTATAGGACAGGAGGAGGAGGAGAAGAAGAAGACGGATTGGCCGCAGTGATGGGGCGAACAGCAGCCTTGAGCAGATGACAAGCATGTGTACTGCAGCAGTGTGTGTGTGTGTGTGTGTGTGTGTGTGTGTGTGTGTGTGTGTGTGTGTTTGTGTTTGTGTGTGTGTGTGTGTGTGTGTGTGTGTGTGTGTGTGTGTGTGTGTATGTGTGTGTGTTCAGGTGTATCAGTGGGCGTTGTTGCTGTGGAGGAGTCTCAGGACCAGTCTCCCCCCCGGGGGGCTGCCTCAGTCCCTCGCATTCATCCGAGGGAGAAACAGACCATCTGCCCCAGGGAAAAATAAGTCTACAGCCCTTGCACAATAACAGGGGTTCTGACCTGTGCTGTTTCTGCAAAGCATTTATAGCTGAGTGTGTGGGGATGTGGACGAGTGTTTGCGAAACTTTCTCTTTTTGTGAGGTTGTGTGCTAGTTTGGAACTGTGTACTTTGGGTCTGTGTAAGCGTGTGTTTTTGTGTAAGTGAGTCACTGTCTTCTCATGTGTATATTCTCATGTATATTAAACACGACTGTTTCTATGTGCTCACACTGTGTGTGGACTTAGATCTGTGATGGGTTTGCATGTTTGCATTAGATTAGATGCCTGTGTGTGTCTCTCCCTGTGTGTGTGTGTGTGTGCATGACTGCAGATATGTAAGGGGCTTTTGACTCTGTGTGCGTACGTGTATGTGTGGTGTGTGTGTGTGTGTGTGTGTGTGTGTGTGTGTGTGTGGGTGTGGGTGTGTGTGTCTGGTGTGTGTCCGGTGTGTGTGTGTGTGTGAATGGCTCTCCCTAAGACATTGTTGTGCTGTTTTTCGTTTGGCACAGGTCAATGAAGCAGGCCCACACGCTCATGCAAGGCTATTCATTTAGTGCCTTAAATCACTCATGTAGATCTCAGTAGGCATGCAGCGGGAGAGCATACAGCATTTTCACTTTTCACTGAGGCGGAACAGATGCCTGCACAGCCCGGGCCCACAGATGATTAGCCATTTCAAACACGACCAAACATTCTGAAATAAGCCAATTGTTTTTTAGGTTTTTTTTTTGCCGGGTAAATATGTGGTTGTGGAACTACAATATGGGCATAAATAAGAACCAAGAAACTATGTAAACTTTCGTGTAATCAGGTTATGCGGAACTCTGTGGGAGCTGTCCATTAATCTTTTTCTTTCTTCTTTGAGTTGAACACACACACTTTTTGAATGCGGTTGATTGTGTGCTTCTGTGTGTTTTGAGCAGTGTTGGGGAAGTTACTGAAAATTAGCACTTAGTTACAGTTACTAGTTACTTCTTTTAAAAGTAATTTAATTACTTCACCAGTTACTGTATATCAAAAGTAATTAGTTACTAGGGAAAGTAACTTTTAAGTTACTTTTATGTCTGCGTTTGAAATGTAATGAATATGAACAGTACTGAACAGTCAAACACAATAAACATATTTTTTTGACCTATTTATTTTAAACAACAGGGCAACAGTCCTTCAAATCAAGCAGTAGTACAAAAGTCGCTTTTAACACTTAACTTAATACTTAAGAACTGTCTCAGTCATTTAACAGTGTTTTTTTTTTACTACATTAGGCCCAATGAAGTAAAAGTGATTGGCCTACTGTATTAACACTAATTAAAGAGAAAACAAAGGCGCCTTGAGGTGCAGCATATAATTGAATATGTGATTTAACAAAATGGTTTAACAAACGTGCGCTCTATCTGTCAGTGATTCTTTTTGGAGTAATATCTCAGCAATATCCTCTAGAATAGATCAAGGCAAAAGAGACTGCAAACTGTAAGTGGAAGGATGTATCCAAAATATTAAGATCAACGAAGGGGACGTACAGCATACAGGTCTCAATCAAGAAATGAGAAACCCCACGACCTCCTCATTAAATGCAACCAGCACAACATTGTAAACTAGTCATGTTCTTTCACCACTGGGTAAGATCTGTATATACTAGTTGAGGCTAGCTAATAACCTACAAAGATTCTTTATTCTTATTTTCGTATTCCGTCTCTGGAGAGAGACTGTGGAGAGGTAGCTAGCTAGGATGGACAATCTAGATCAACAGTACAGTAACGGGGCTACTATCCCAGTAACGTTAATGTTCAAGGGATGTGTGTGCATGTTGCTGAAAGTACTTCACAGTCACTGTAGCGATAACTTAGCGATAGCTTGTAAAATGGTGATCCTGATGTAACGCTATGGCTTGTATCAGATCGCAAGGTTTCTTTCAACATTTATGTTAAGCTCCTGGTAACTAGTTGGCGTTTGCTATCGCTAGCTAGCGTGCAATTTTACAGACGTAACAATAACATTTTGACTGTAACATTAACATTAACACATTTGTAATAATACTTGTATTCATGAACCACAACTTTTTGGGGATGTTCTCTCAACTACATAGTTAGTTGTCATACCTAGCGATAGCATATATAGCTTTCCATTGTAAACTTAGGCAAATAAACATGTTGCATTCTATACGACCTGATTATGTAATTCTTTAAGATACATAGCCTGTCGTCAGTTTTCTTCAATATGCTAATTCAGATACAGTAATAGATATTTGACCGGCTTATAATTAAAATGTCCGGAAAATGAAAACTCTGCTGGTCACTTTCAAATGAAAATGAAAACTCTGGCGGTCAAATTTTTTCTAGCGGAACCTCTGGGTTAAATGCTCATTCGTTGCGCCACCAAGGTCCTGCGACGTCAGATCAGAAGCAGTTTAGATAGGCCTATCTTGTCTTCTTGTCTGCAAGTGTTAATTTTTTCCACAAAAGAGAGTAACGCCGGTAACAAACTCATTTAAATTTCAGTAATTCTAACTGCGTTACTTGATTTAAAATAATACTTTGTTACATGCTCGTCACCGCTAAAAGTAGTGAATTACAGTAATGCATTACTTTGTAACGCGTTACTCCCAACACTGGTTTTGAGTGTGTTTGTCTGTGTGTGTGATTGAAGTAGATTGGGTGCTTGTATGTGTTTTGAGAGTGTATGTGTCTGTGTATGTGATTTAAGTACATTGTGTGCTTCTGTGTGTTTTGAGTGTGTCTGTGTGTGTGAATGCGGCATGTAAGGAGCTTTTTGGAGTCTTTTATAGGGCAACTTGCGTGTGTGTCAACACCTTAAATAGGTTTCACGTGTTTTTCAGTGTGCCTTAAATATGAACTGTGTGTCTGTATGTTTGTATTCTCTCTCTCTCTCTCTCTCTGTGTGTGTGTGTGTGTGTGTGTGTGTTTGTGTTTGTGTGTTTTTGTGTGTGTGTGTGTGTGTGTGTGTGTGTGTGTGTGTGTGTGTGTGTGTTTGTGCGTGTGCGTGTGTGTGTGCATGTGTGTGTGTCTGTGTGTGTGTGTGTGTGTGTGTGTGTGCATGTGTGTGTGTGTGTGTGTGTGTGTGTGTTTTCTCTGAAGTCTGGCCTGCCTGTGACCCAAGGCACAGTGTGTCCTCATGTGAGTCTTGAGTGATGTGTCAGGCAAGGGGTTCGGGTGAGCAGACAAATGAGGAGAGACAGCTTAACTTCCTCAACCACATACACACACACACACACACACACACACACACACACACACACATACACACACACACACACACACTCTCTCACAGTCAGACTTACTCACACATACACACCCATGTCATGGCAGACCTAGACACATTGACAAACGTGAGTTTGCATGCATGCCCTCATACACAACCAAAGTTAATCAGGGGGTAAGGTGAGTCAACATTGAGTGACCTCAAGCGGAAAAATAAATGAATGCACAGAATCTCCCCCACGAATAACACTATCACACCCACACACATACACCCACACACACACACACGTATGTGCATACACACCAACACTTGCACGCATGCATGACTGACATGTACACCGCAAGTCAGAGGGATACAGCTGTGCTACATATTTACATATGCTAAACCTGTGCCAGGCATGTCAGGCTTTCACACGTACAATGTGGAGATGCTTTGGACTATACAACCACCTCATTCCCCTGTGCATTGTGTTGTGTGTGCATGTCTGAC